>NC_142117.1:3645000-3835000 GCF_056152115.1 Neolamprologus brichardi
CAGGAAGCGTTCACGATGTCTTCTCTGTAGCTGATAATTGGCGTCTGTCTTGTGTCAGTGACGTAAAAGACGGATTTAATGCGACATGACCATCAAACAGCAGTCGCTTTCTGAAACATCGGATATGTATCGGATTCAGCACCACATACGAAAGTGACCCAGATCGGATTTGAAAATATCGGATTTGTGCCGTTCACACTGTCACACCATGATCGGATATGGGTTGCATAGGGTCAAAAAAATCAGATTTGATGTGCTTTCGCCTGCAGTGTGAACGTAGCCTTAGAGACTGATTTGATTGAGCTGACTGGAATGTGCTGCTGGAAACAGGAGAGAACAGTATGGACACTGCAGGACAGACAGGTTGAGCTGTCAGATTGTTTTACTGAGTTCATGAACTTCTGTAGAGACGCAGTCATACCTACAAAGACTGTTTGCTGTTTGCACAACCAGAAATTGTGACCCTAAACACGACTGAAACCACAGAGTGATCTTGTTATGGGTTTCTTTTTCTTTTATTGCGCTTGCACAATGTTTTCGGTTTGGCACCAATGTTCCTTTGGACTGTTCAGTTTTCCACCTGACTCCACTCTCCTGTCACTAGCTTCTGGCATCACTGAAAAGGGAGAGACCTGATTACCACAAATAAGCTGCAGCTGCCCATCAGCCTCCCTGGTACTGCCCCTCAACGCTGCTACACCACACCTCTCCATGCAGTGGGCCATTTGGAGACCCAAAAGTACAATCTAAAATCTTTTTTTTACAAAATACAAATGTAATGGTTTTTACAAACAAGTCGTTAATACTACACTTAACGGCCACTTCATTAGGACCCCTTTTCCCTTCAGGTGCCTTAATTCTTTGCATTTTCGTTTTAACAAGAAAACATTCCTCAGAGAATTTCACCATATTGACATTATTATTACATAATTGCTGGAGACTTGTCGCCTCCACATCCATGATGCAAATATCTAATTCCACCACATTCAAAGGGTGCTTTATTGGATCAAGACTTGGATGCCATTTGAATACAGTGAACTTATTTTCATGTTTTAAGAATCAGTTTGCGATTATTTAAGAGTCTAGATTAGGCAATGCCTTTTCCTGCTAGAAACATCCACACCAACAAGGTGTTTTCACACAGAGAACTGCTGCTCACTGGATAGCTTCTCTTTTTTGGACCATTCTCAGTAACCCTAAAGGAGACTGTGGTAAAATCAGCACAATCATGCCCTGATCAGTCATTTTAATGTTCTTTCTTACAAGGATACACATGCAAGTGATATGAAACTGCAATAATTTTACAAAATTAATGTAAAAACTAGACTCAAAGGGGGGAAAAAAGAAACAAAAAAATTAAAAAATAATAATAAAATAAACTAGACTTATATCTCACACTGTAAGTTTTTTACGGCTTTGTTTCCTTAATGCCATAGCTTTAACGATCTATGGTAACTGTGTCCCCATTAAAAATGAAAAAGTGTAGACATGTCATTTGCACATAATATTTTAAAAGACAGTAAGACAGAACTGTAACTTCATAAATACAGTTTTTTAAGATGAATCTGACCTTCTCTGTACATCACATCTGAAGTGTTCTTTCTTGTTATGAAGCCATGACATCACATGTTGCACTTCCAGCTTCTCAACACACTCTTTACACGTCAGTACGTATATAACTCTATCTGTCATAATGGTAAATGGCCTGTATTTATAAAGTGATTTTCTAGTCCCTAAGGACCCCAAAGCACTTTACACATCCAGTCATCCACCCATTCACAGACTGGTGATGGCAGCTACATTGTAGCCACAGCCACCCTGGGGGGCACTGACAGAGGCAAGGCTGCCGGACACTGGCGCCACCAATAGGCAACGGGTTGTGTCCTTGCCCAAGGACACAACGGACACAACGACCGAGACTGTCCAAGCCGGGGATCGAACCGGCAACCTTCCGATTACAAGGCGAACTCCCAACTCTTGAGCCACGGTCGCCCCCATAACAGTGACCTGTAAATCCTTTCCAGCTCTCTTTTTAGCCAGTTGCCTAGATTTCATGCCTGGGGCGACCGTGGCTCAGGGGGTTGGGAAGCGTATCTGTAACCGGAAGGTTGCCGGTTCGATCCCCGGGCTCTCTGTCCTGGTCGTTGTGTCCTTGGGCAAGACACTTCACCCTACTGGTGTTGGCCAGAGGGGCCGATGGCGCGATATGGCAGCCTCGCTTCTGTCAGTCTGTCCCAGGGCAGCTGTGGCTACAACCGTAGCTGCCTCCACCAGTGTGTGAATGTGAGAGTGAATGAATAGTGGCATTGTAAAGCGCTTTGGGTGCCTTGAAAAGCGCTATATAAATCCAATCCATTATTATTATTATTATTACTAATTGCAATGCAGGCTACAGTGTTGGCTGGCTTTGGTGCAGGAAATCCTTTCTTAGTGTCCTTTGATATAAAATACCTGGATGTTAGGCAAGGATAAGTCACTCCATAATATGGCCCGCGCCCCGGAAACTACAGGGTACTTAAGATGTAGGATGGAAAATATTGTTTGATTTTCTGGAAATTTACCATGAAATAACCCAGGACATAAAACTACTGATGCAATTATTTTATTATTTGGTGTACAAAAGAGACTACCTGTAATTACAGGTACTTGTGGTCTCACAGTGTAATTATTTTATTGCTTCCTTCAAAAACCTCACTTGCTACACAAAATTACATGGAATTTACAGGCTACTTTTGCCTTAGTCGTGGGTCCAACAGTGTAGTTGTTTCATTGTTTCACAGGTCTTGCAGGTGACTCCATAATACGCCTCGCATTCCAGAAAGTACGGTGTACTTGTTGAGCCTTAATGGTGGGTCTTACAGTGTGATTGTTTCATTGTCTCCTGCAAAAACCCGACTCGCTGCCTGCAAAATGTGTGTAAGAACTTGTGCCTTATTTGCAGGTCATGTTATAAAGTGTTACTGGAATCTGTATTAATGCATGATGTATCCTCCTCTCTGCAGCTCTGCAGCTTTCTGTGAAAACAGTCTTTAAGGGCATTTGTAGTTCCATTTGCTATTATGAAAGACATTGATGTCAGGTGTCAGGAGGCAAGTTAGGCTGATCCATAATCTACTTCTCTGCTTCTCTGCTGGGTGTTTTATCAACATACTACTCTAGGCAGATTTATAAAGTGAGAACAGTGGCACCCTGCAAGAAATTCTTATGAACTCAGGCTGTATAAGATCTCTAAATTAGATATCATAGATATTTAGTATTAAACAAATCTTTTCTGCCTATTCCACGTGCTTGGGGTCTTGGCTTATGCACCTTCTCAAAGGTCACATTGACAGTACAAGCTTTTTCCTTCTCCTTGTGTTTGAAGTACCAATATTGACACTGATAAAACAGCAAAAGAAACCTCACAAGATAGCTTGATTGTTCCGTAAATGTCTGCTGAGATCAGATATGGACCTTTTCAGAGTTTATCCTCTGTGGACAGCATTAGAGGATATTTTCTGGGGCAGTGGTAATCCTGTGTTAAGGACAAAGAAGGGTTAAAATCTAAAATTACATAATCCAACACATATAGGATCCTTAACATGGCAGAAGAGTGTTTAAATAGATTTCCTGTGATGTCAATATTTATTTATAATTTCTTTATCATTTTAAGGGGTAGAATATCACTTTGGTGGCTACTTTTGGACTGTGTGCGACCGATGTCCCAGTATCATACTTTGGGCTTTTGCCACCAAGTTAGTGTATGATGAAATGGTTTATATGAGCACAGGTTTTCTGATACTTCAGTGCAAAAAAGTATGCAGATGTCATTGTAGAAGACTGAAATCTATATATCTGCCAGAACAGCCTCATTAGCTTCATCATTTGTCTGACATTTGGCTCCATCTAGTGTTTAGATGTCAGTCCAACAAGACATCTTAGTGTTACGTCCAAATCAGCACGCAGTAGACACATGTGTCTAATCAGGAGCTACTTAAGATCAGGTGTTGATCCCCACGTCTATTTCATTTGTGTTTGCTCTGTCAGTTAACCATTCAGGTCCTTGACAAGGTAAAATTGATATATATGTGTATATATATGTATGTATATTTTTATTATATTTTTTTAAAATGCATCAAAGCAGGATTTTTGAATGGTGCTAGCATCACAATGACTTATGAGCCTTTTCCATCTGCTAGTTTCAAGGTTCAGTCCTTTTGATTTTCTGTTTCTGACTCATTTATTCTCTAGAAAATGCTGTTTATCTTTGCAAATATGTTCCATTTTCGTAGATCATCCCATTGTGGGTCCTAAATCTTACACTATATATTTTTTTTCTTTTCAAGAAATCAGCTGCTGTATGAACACTACTGTCAAGCCAACTTAATATATTTCTTGAACTGTTAACCTTCTGAACACTTAAACCTGATGCTGCTACTTGAAGAAATGTTAAATTGACAATGGTGCACAAGTTTTACAAACACACAGCTTCAAACTAAATGAAAATTTGGTGCCATAGTAAGGCTTTGGGCCATATCAAATCTGCCATAGATCCCACTGGGTTGAGAGATGATGGCTGAAGACCACAGCGCAGGTTTCTCTCTTTCCAAACCAGCTCATTTACTCTCTCCTTGCATGTGGTCATGTTTCTGTATGTTGCTGAATGAAGAATAATGACCTTCATTCCCAGTGTGTAATGTCTCTAAGATTTGTCCTACAGGTAGTAAATGTCTTTTTTTAAAAACTGTTCCTATTAATCCAACATAGATTCATAACTGACACTCCTTCCATGTAGGTTGACTGAACATGGCAGCGGTGGTTAACACGCCTCCTCTGGCTCCTGAAGGGCCAAGTGGAGCGAACCCACACGTTCGAGTTAACGCTGACGTTGCAAACTCTGCACAGCAGGATCCAGGACTACACAGCACCAACCAAGATCCTGGACCATCTCATCCTCAACACCCCGTCTTTCCTAGACCTCTCTTTTATGTTCATGCTCCACCTCTACCCCCGTTCCTCCAATACCAGTGGCCCATGCCCTTGCCTTATAATCCCTTTCCAGGCTTCCTAGGCATGGGTAAGTTGAGAATTTTCATTAGTTTATAAATATTTTAAATTGGTGCTGTGCTTATGGGCTCAAATTGTGGTCATAAATAATTTGTACTTGTAAATCAAATGTGTATTTGTGAACTGGGTTTTGTAACCTTGTAAAACAAAATATCTGCATTTTATGTTTGCGTATCTGTAGATGAGTATTTGTGTGGGGGGTCTGGTTGCACATGCAAAGCAAAAAAACTACGTGTAAAACTCTGCGCTCAAGTCCCTTCACTTGGGTGCTAGTTTAAAGTTACAAGAACAAATCTTGTTCTTCATTTTGAACCTGGAGGATGTTTTTATAAATATCCCACAGGGGTCATACAAGCCTTTCGGTAGCTGTTGAAAACGTTTTGTTATATCAGTGGCTAGAAATACCGTTTGTACTTTAGGATTAGTCTAACACAAAGTCAGGGCTGAAACATTGATTCTTCCGATACCAGTAATTTATGTTCTAGAATCAATTCTCATATTAAAATATCGATATTTTAGTACTTTAGGATAAATTTGCAGTTTTTCATTAACAGGAACACAGTGGAAAGAAACTATCAATCAGATCGTCTAAAGTGGAAGGAACTACTTCCTCTTCCGCCTTTCATAGTCATATGCGAAATACGGCTGTATAAATGTGTCGCAGCCCCTGGCCTTAGTGGCCAAGTATAGTAAATTATTCTTTTTACTGAATCGAGTTTGAATGAGTCACTCACCAAAATGAATCGGGTTTTTTGAGTCACTGAGTCAGTTGACCAGAGAGTGCAAAAAATGTGCATGTTCACTCAAATTTAATGTTTCTCTTTTCATGTAAATCCTACTGCTAAGATGAGTGATTGAAAAACAACTATTTTTATAGAGCAAAAAAATTAAGATTTCTAAAGGGAACATTTATTTTATTTTTTATTTTATTAGTATTTTCCTCAAATGTGTCAATTTTTTTTTCATCTAAATGTTCACTGAGCTGTGCGCCAGGGGGTGGTAATGCGCCTTAACATTGGTTGCCAACCAAGAAGAAGCTCTGTGTGTGTGTGTGTGTGAGAGAGAGAGATATAGATATACATACATACACCCTCAAGTACTCGAGTATGGACTCGAGTACTTGAGAAAGGGCCTACGATTCAGCACAGGAAGGGAGGGGGTGAGTAACTCAAATGTGCTGTTAGCATGTTAGCAGAGCGATGCTACTGTGAACCGAGGAGCTATTTTCTTGATGTGAGCTTCTACTCAGGGTTTTTTTTGTTTGTTTGTTCTTCCAGTTCAGAGCAGAAATGTTTGTCAAACTGGCGTCCCCCCTCCACAATTTCAATTATAAGCTAGATATATTTCTACTAATGAAATTAGTTTGCTAACAGCTACAGGGATGAGTCAGTGAGTCAGTTGGGCTTGTGAATCATGATTCACGAGTCAGTAAACTGATCCTCGAGTATTGAACGATTGAGTCATGATTCGCACATCACTACCTGGCGTGCGCACTCACAACGATGGCTGAGCGTAAACGGAGTCATATGTGGACGTATTTGACCTCAGCCAAGACACGGTTTGCGATACATGTGGCAAGACAGTGAGGTGTTGTGACGACACCACTAACCTCATCAAACACCTCACAGTAAATCATATCACAGAATATGATTATGTTGAGGAGCGGGACAGGTGCTACTAGAGACAGACGTCTCTCGCGGAGTCCTTTAGTGCTGCAGGCAGGCAACGTGCTCAAATAGCGCACAAGTTCAGGTTTTTTATTTCTATATGATAATTCTGCATTATTAAGCAATAAGAACAAGTAGTCAGATGTCCTGTAATCATTATGAAGCTATATTACAATTTCATAATACAATTACATGTTGTATCATGAAATACCATGAAACATTACGTTTTTGTACAGTGTATCCGATCAGTATCGTCATCATCATCGTTTATTTATATAGCACTTTAAAAACACACAAGGCTGACCAAAGTGCTGAACAATAGAAACATAATAGATACCATAAGAATAATAAATACGATAAAATAATAAACATAGCGAGTGGGGACAAAGGGCTTCAGCAAATCAGACAGATACGCAGGTGCCAGACCATTTAAAGATTTAAAACCCAATAAAAGAACTTTAAAATGAATCCTAAATTAATTGGAAGCCAGTGCAGGGAGGCCAGGACCGGAGTCATGTGCTCAAATTTCCTTTTACCAGATAGTATCGGTGATACCACCCTGAATTGTACTTGGGATCAGAAAGGAAATCGGTGGTATCGCACATTAGTAGTAAAAGGGCATTTATTCTTCCAGGACCTGAAGCTCAGTAAAGCACCTCTCCAACAGCCAAACCATCTGTTCTCTGATTGGATCATTAAATTTGGTCCATGTCAATCGCAATCAGCTGAAAGGGAAAAAAAAATTGGGTCAAGTTTTGTATGTAAGTTGAGTAACAAACAGCCAGGGAATCTGAGCGCAGAGTTTTACATTTTTCTTTTTGCTTTGTGTGCAACTAGACCTTAACGAAGAAATTTGTAACTTATGTAAATATTTTTACACACACAAATATTCTCATCTACAGATGCACAAACAAAATGTTCAGATATTTTGGTTTACAAGGTTACAAAACTCAGTTCACAAATGTGCGTATGATTTATGACCACAATTTGAGCCCATACTGTACCCCTTGCACACTCTCTACATGTATGCATGCAAGATTCAGTCTTTCTAACATGTGTGAAATGACTCTGCAACTCCTATATCACATACAGAGCAGTAACATGTTTATATCTTGTAATTAAACTGTAAGGTGGCACTGTCTGTATATTATTCCAAACTGATCGCCTTCACTCATCTTTTTCTTTTCTCTTTAAGGATATGGTATGGTCATGCCCCCACTTCCCCCTCCCCCTTACCTGGAGTCTCCAGCTTACATTGTACCACACCCTCAGGTACAACCAGTCGACTATAGACGCCTGCTTCATCCCCAAGTCCACAGTCATGCTCCTTGTGGATCGTTTCAAAATTTAAACCAGACTCGCAGAATTCGCCTGCCTCATACTTCCTCTGTTAGAGAAACGGTGAATTCTGAGGTCCAGACAGAACCCATACACAGAGGTGGCTATGATGAGGGATGCCCAACTCTCAGCTCAGACTCTGGACGTGCAACTGCCTCCAATTCTCCTTCATCCTTAAGCTCTGGTTCCCAGAAACAGGGCTTAGCTGAGGTTGAGACCTATATGTTGTCCAGTACTGAGGCAAAAGAACAGGTGAAAGGGGCTGGCACAAACGGAGTCATACATGACTGTCACATGGTGCATCCTACAGGGATGACTGTTCAGCCATCTAGAAGGGCAACTCAAGAAATGCAGGGATGTAAGGACAGTGCTGTTCAGGAGTCCTCTCTTATCCCTCCTTGCAGAAATGCACATTGCAACATGTGGTCAGTGAGTTCTCAGGAGAGCATGGGGCCAGTTTGTAGCTCTTCTCAAAAAGAGGATGAAGTCAAAGAGAGGCGCATCTCTGTTCCCGACATTCTAAGCTGGGGAGGTGATGCATCACAGAAAACGATGACGATGGCAGCTGAGGCACTCCTTCAAAATAATCATGAGAGTCCATGTTATGAAAATGAAGTGGAGCGTGAAAAGGCTTTTTATCAAAGTCCAAGTAAGCCAAAGAATTATGCAGTGGTGGTTAGGAGTGCTGATAATGTAGATACCGAAGTTATTTCAAGTTCTAAGGACAGTGAAATGATCTTTAAGATCCTCAAACTTCCTTCTCTTTTAGAACCCTTTTCACTGTCAACAAGAGATGCAGATTCTGGTCTACTTGTTAGACCTTCCCTATCTAATGGAGATGAAATTCTGCAGGCACTAAATGCATGTGAGAGGCATGAAGAGCCTACAGAGACAACTCCAAAGCACACATTTTTAAGTAGATGTCAGATGAATAGAAAAATTAATGAGTCAGTTTGGTCTGTGGAGTCTCTAGCTCCTTTCATTCCTACTAAGGAGTGGCTACAGCAGAATAGCGTATTTGAACCTGAAGTCATTGTAGAGATGGAGAGGGCTGACAATGGTAAATGGTCAACCAAAAAAGATGACCCGATTGGTTCATTTGCTAAAGAAAGAAGGCAATCTTCAAGATTTTCTTCTCCGGACTCGGTTCTGGTGTCAGAAAGTGTTCTTACTTTTAGTACCCCAGCTAAGAAGCAAAGTCCTCCAACGAACCCAGACATGGTGTGTGAACCTGAAGTCTCTGAAACAAAAGGAGCTGAAGAAAGCCAAAGCACAGTTCCTTCAGAAACGCGTCCTTTAACTTCACTTACTACCCTGCAGGGTATAATTTTAACTGCCTCCACTGATGAAGAGATGAATGACCATGGGTCTTCAAATCCTGAGGCTAACCAAAGCCCAAACCAGGGAACTCTTATATATGAGCAAGAGGAGAAAAGCTCAGTTGAGAGAAAGGAAACCTGCCTCAATAACTCCGCAGCAGAGGACAAAGTCTCATCCACTTCCCAAACGACTCTCCAAAATGACACACAAATGGAGGTGGCGACTGGCGCACAAAAAGTAGATGGTCAAATGAGAAATGTGGAACTGGGCGTGCCAACAGCTGACCAGAAGATGGCTCCAGTGACTCCATCAAAGGGAAATTTAGTAGACTGTGCAATCCAGTGTACTGAACTACAGGGTCTGAAGTGTTTATGTGAGGAGTTAAAGGGAGGCGTGGGGTCAAACAGAAAACCTCATAAATATCCAGGTGGTCTGATTTATTTAGTTTTTAAATTGTTTTTTCCTTTCATGCGGGTATAGTGCTCTAATTGTAATTTATCTCCTTAGACTTGAAAAAGGCAAATGATGGAAAAGCTGAAGTATTCTGCAATCAGAAAAATTCAAAGAGGACTGGTCAGTGGCGAAACAGAGGTCCAGGTAATGAGATGCAAGCGTTACATTAAAATAATCATGGGTCATCTGAAGGCCTGCCCAAAAAAGACTCGCTGCATCTTTGCTGTCACATTTTTGTAGTGCAAACTTGTTCAGTCCTACAGTGTGACTTAAGTAGCTTCATGCCCATGGTGAGCAAGTTTGCTGCACATGTGCAAGGCAAACTTTATTCTCAGATGGCCTTAGCTTCAAGTCTTTGATTTATATATTTGACAGTCTGACCAAAAATCTTGGAGTGCCAGATGCGACTCCTTAATTTGGGAATGCACTGTTGTATACTGTACCTAGAACTGACGCACTGTACTTTAATAACCTGATGAAAAATTGCAGCAGAATGCATCTGGGCCATCTAATGAAAGAGTGGCCATGTAGGACCAGTCATTCGTATTAAGTTAGAGACAACACTACTTCTTTGTTGACAGAAAAGCATAACGGCCAGCAGGAAGACTGCAATGGATACGGAAGCAGACCTGGGAAGTTGAAAGGTGAGTCACTAAATGATCCTGGCTTGTCTTTGGATGGACAATTGTGCTCACATGGGGCAGATCTGATTTTAAAGTTGAGTACCAATTGGTCATTTTGGTTTGTGTAGCTGATCATGTAACATCAATAATTATGCAGTAACTTCACAACTCAAACTGAGGTAAATATTGTGTATAAAATAACGTTTCACTACCGTTCTATATCACAACATCATTAACTTGATATCCTTAATGGTGGGCTGATGGTAAGCTAACAAAGGTTGGACCTGGTTAGTAGACTAGTCGATGGTTTGATCCTCTGGTCTGCATGTCCAAGTATCCTTGGCGTGGTTGTGAATGTTGGAAAGTATTTAGGCAAAGATAAAAGTACTGTATGAAATCGTGAAGGTTAAGTGTTTAGAAAAAGAAAGGGGTGCTTGAATGAAACTGCCTGAGTGCGAAGTAGAAAAGTGTTTGGTGTCAGTTTACCACAATTTCACATCTTATTGAAGTTTGCATTGGTTATTCCTCCTTCAGGTGGGAGTGGAAGGTACGCACGGTACTGACAGTGACCACACTTCAACACAAGTCTACACTTGGTTTTTGTTTTTTAATTTAAATTGAATATTAAAAAGTTTCTTACTTTTCAATAAAAGCATTGTATTAAACATGATTTAAGTGTTTTGTTTTTTGTTTTACGCCATCTTGCTTGTCAGACATCACTTTGGATGCACAGGTTTTTGACTGGTATAGCAAACTTAACCAGTTCTTCAGGTAAATGACAACGGTTGCCAAACAACATTCACCCCAAGTCCGTGACCATTTCACAGCAGTGAAATTGGGTGCTTAGAAAGGTGAGAACTTTTTATTTATTTTTTTATTTTTCCAAGAATTGGAGTTCACACTTGATGCAATCATTAAATGTTAGGGTTAATTGGAAATTACTTTTAACACCAATTTATTAATTGGCACTTTAAACTTAACAAACCTAGTTACCCTCATTTGATTTCACAAATTTTCCCACTTCTCAGTGGGGTCAAGCAAGGATGTCCTCCTCCTCTTTGCTTTGTTCATGGAGCCACTAGCAACAGTAAGATCAAAAGTATTTAAAGTCACTACAGAAAACCAAACTATAGAGACCTTTGTATAAAGATCTCCTTTATACAGTGTTTTATTCAAGATCCATCATATCTATAGTTGTGTTTAATACATGTAATCTTAATCCAGTTAAAACACCATCATTCATTGGCTTGTGGCATTAAAAGGTATGATAAAGTCATCTGGATCAGAACCAAAAGGTAGCCCCATCCTCTAATTATAACCACAGCAGCCTCTAGAGAAGCCTTTGACAACATAAGTCTTCACAGGGGATTTGAGAAAGAAATGCAGTGTTTATCTTAGTTTCCAAGTGTTCTGGCAGTAAACTAAAATCTATGAATTAGACGGTCCAGAAATGACTCTTTGTGGAGTTGCTCTGGAGCTGATATGGTGTCAAGGTTAAAGACTGACCCAAATCTTTCTTTTGATAATTTGATCACCAAATTCAAAAGTGTTTGATAAGGATGAACCCTGATCTGGCTGTTCATAGACCTTTTACGTAGAAACAAGGTAACAGGAGTGTAGCAGACTTTTAAGTAGATTTTTTAATACTCTTTAAAGACACCTTGTGCTCGTCTGGTTCTTGGTCACCCCATAACCCAAACACAGACTTGTAAGAAAATTTTGCAAGGCGACAAAAAGTTTTTTTAAAGAAGCAACCAGAAATTTACTTGACAATAGGTATCCTTTTAAGATCTTGATGCAATCATTAAATGTTAGGGTTAATTGGAAATTACTTTTAACACTAATTTATTAATTGGCACTTTAAACTTAACCAAAACCTAGTTACCCTCATTTGATTTCAAATTTTCCCACTTCTCAGTGGGGCCAAGCAAGGATGTCCTCGTCCTCTTTGCTTTGTTCATGGAGCCACTAGCAACAGTGAGATGAAAAGATCAAAAGTATTTAAACAGTCACTACAGAAAACATACTGTTGGCTGGACATCAGATAATCCAGCCAAGGATACTGTTGGCTGGATTATCTGATGTCATCACCATTGTTTGAAATCAGCCTCCCTTCTATTAACTTGGACTCTCCCTCCATGTCTTTAGATCTTCCTCTGGGCCTTTCTTAATAATTTTGTCTTTGTTTATTTAGATGACATCCTGATTTTCTCCAAGTCTACCCATGAAAATTAGTCCCATGTCAGGCAACTCCTACGCCTTCTTGAGAACAAGCTCTATGGCAGGGGTCGGCAACCTTTCTGATGGCGAGTGCCATTTAAAATTTCCTCAGAAGTCAATGTGCCATATGATTGCATTAGCAATACATTTAATAACGCTCTATATTAACAGTTACAAACTATATAGAAAAACTTTATAGAATTATATTTGTTGGCAGCTATCAGCGAATAGTTATCAGCTATTTTGAGACAAAAAAAAGACTTTTTATCCATAACAGCAAATGAACTGTACAACAGAAAATACAAATGCTATTTATGGTCTCCTCACAGCAATGATAAGAAAAATAAACTGAGCCAATATGGCATGTCTGTTAATACAGAGACACACATGTTAATGTGATCTCTGGTCTCCCACTCAGAGACACAGGTCTCCCAGTGTCCAGCATTCAGAGGCTGCCTGAGGACTCGTGAGAGAAAATCTGCTCACACAGATATTAGAGCCAAACACTGTCAATAAGGCCTCTGCAATGTTCTGAAGACAGTTAAACTTGTCAGGTAGTGACGTCCAGCAGGTGAAAAGGCAGCTCCATGAACACGCACAGCTGTGGATTCCAGCTGCTTCGATGTTGCATTAACTCAGCCAGTTAAAGCGAGACAAATCCAGCTGCTCATTAAAGATTTCTGGTTTGTTCAGAAAATAAAACATTGGTCCAAACACCTGAAAGCCCCAAAAATGCATTGTCTCGAGTCTACGTGTATTTCCGTGGTGCTGATGCTGCGCTGAGCGGACAGCTCCTGAAGCTTTTGAAGTGTCGGAATATGGAAAGCTAACAATGTCCCTCTCACCAGTAGCCAATTACAAGTTGAATCTGGTAGTTGGAGTTGTTAGCTAAGATACCGTCATTAAGAAGCGGCACAACTAACGAGCTGATTTGCGATGTGCACCGCTGGCGCGGCCATTTATTTTTTGATGCACCTTCTCAGATTAATTCACTGCGTGTCGTGCCCAGAGCTGGACTGGGACAAAAAACAGCCAGGACATTTTGACTAAAGACCGACCCCCCAGGTATTAAAGCCATAAAGCCTTTGAATGAAACAGTCTTGTTGGTATATGTATGATTTCTATACATTTTTTGTCAGATAAAAACTTTGGTTGTAAGATTCAGATCATTATTTATTTAAAGCGAGACATTTTAAATGAGAATAAGAAAGAAAAGTATTTCTTTGTGCCCACCTCTCCCTGTTAATGCCCTACCTGGCCCCCTGGCATAACTTTGCTAGATCCGCCCCTGCACAGTTACCAGCTGTCAGCTACTTAGAAAAGGATCCTGGTGTTATCTGTCTCTCAGAAACAGCTCATAACTTCAACTCATTCATGTCACCTAAAAGGTAAACCTGTTTCTCCATCACAGCGCATTGATTCAGTAAGGACATCTCCTGGTTTCATCTTCATGTTTCCCTCTCACCACATATCCAAACGACATCATGACCAGCAGCTTTACAGCTGTGGCTCCAGCAAACATCAGCTGAGACTGTTGTTCAGCCGCTGGTTTCCTCTTTCTGGCGGGAAGTGAGCAATAAACAAACAAGAGAGACGGACTCGCGACAGAAAAGCCGATCAGCTGATCATTGATCAGTTTCATGATTGAAGTAGCAGCAGGAGAGAGAGAGAGGCAGTTGCTCCATTTATCGGTTGTTAAGCTTAACATGGGAATGCTTTACAAACATTCAGAGATGAACCTACACACTTGCTTTACTTCTCTCTGGGAAAACTTCCTCGGAGATGAAATGCCGGATACACAGTGGGGCCATTGTAAGTTCATGGGAGACGTTAAGCAGGTAGTGGGGCTCCTTCTGCTTATCAGGGATGTAAATCTCTGGGTGACAGCTAAGCAGAAAATAAGGTGATAGTTCTCTGTCTCTGAAGAGAAGGTTTCCAGGATGAGCTGAGCTGAAGGTATAGACTCACGTGATGTGTTGTGGAATTGTCTTTGTTTGAAAGTGTCTGTGTGTGTATAGCAGATGTGAGGGTGGCAGCCATCATCAGAGATTACCCTGGAGTTTGGCTACAGTGTTTCTCTCCACGTTGCAATGTGTTTATTAAATTCACTTCACTTTGCTCACGAGGTGTGTGTGCCGGTTATTTTAAAACATCCATGATAAGCAGCACACGGAGAGGCTGGAGGTAGTGCTGGGGAGGCTGCATAAAGAGGGTCTCAAGGTAAAGCAGGCCAAGTGTGCCTTCTTCCAGCAGGAGGTGTGTTACCTAGGACATCAGTAGTCATGCTATTTAAACCAGTGAAGTATTGATCTGGGGGACTCCAGCACCCCTGCACAGGAAGTGTGGATCAGCTCTCTGTCTAACTAATCTGAATCTTTGATCATGTGGGTCTTACCAATAGCCAATACAGGGCTTAGATGGAGCTGATGGGTGAAGGGATTCACCCAGTACTAACTGCCTCAAAGCCCCCAGGTGTCCACCCTGCCTTCCCTGGTAAATATTAGGGGTGCAACGATACACAAAATTCACGGTTCGGTTCGATACTTTAGTGTCACGGTTCGATATTTTTTCGATGCAAAAAAAATGTTCATGCTTTTTTAATTTGTCATTTATTAAAATTATAAATATATATTTTAACTCAAAAGTACAGTTTTTAAATTTAATGTTGTTGAAACAACAAAGTAATAAATAATAAATCTATCTGATGGAGAAATCCCTCATCTTTGGAAAAGAGAATTTATTACAGAGAAATGTCTCTTTCCAAAATAAAAGCTATACTATACGCTTCTTCTGGGCTATATTCTCAGCAGCATATTAAACATATCAGGTCCCCATAAGGAGAATCATGTGCTAACGGCTGTCTAAATGACTCGGGTAAAGTTTGTAGCATGCATGCTTGTTGTTTTTGTCTGCTTCCACTTGTCTTTGCACTAGGATGATGTCAGAGTAAATGTGCAGTCATATTTGTTGTGTTCCCACTAGTGCTGTCAGCGTTAATCTGAAATGACGTTAACGCCACAACACGGCAAATCTCCATTAACGAGCTACCGCGGATCGCCCCGTGCGTGGGGCTGGACGGTGTCAACACGTTAACTGCGCTAACTGCGCTAACTTAGACTTAGAGCTTTTTATTGTCATTGTACAGTTTCTTGCACAGCGAAATTGGGTAGCTGAACCACAAAGGTGCTAAAGTAAGAAGAAGAGAAACCAATATACAACGAAGGCGGAAAATAAATAAATAATTAAATAAATAGAATAAAATAAAAAACAGTGTATATGTATACATATGTGAGTGGAACTATATACATGGTGTATGTGTAGGAAACATTGAAACACCAAGCTAACTGCGCTAACGTGCTAGTTCCCACCCATGTAATTGAGCATTTTGTGGCACATCCAACATACTGTTTTACTTTAGTCCATGACGCGCTTACCTTCAGGGTCATACGTCACATGAAAACCAAAATAGTTCCAAACGCCAGATCTGAATGAGGGTGGGGGAGGTTCAATTTGCCATGTTGCAACGAGAGCTTAGCTTCTGTCTCGCTAGCTTGCCCTGCGCTCAGTGAATCTGCGTTCGACTACTCCGCCTAGGCTGCACTGTCGAGCGCAGATCCACTGAGCGCTCAACACAGACAGCACCGTCAGAAGGAAAGTTGATAAAATAAATAAAAAATTTTGTATTGTTCGATACATATGCGTACCGAACCAAAAGCACTGTATCGAACGGTTCAATATCGATACGAGTATTGTTGCACCCCTAATAAATATACATATATTTATATAAAAAAACAACAACACAGGAACTTTCTTTAGACTTGCAGGCCTGGTCCTACCAGCCACACTCGTTAACAGCAGGTCCCCAACTAGTAGGTCAGTGCTCATGAACTATAACTGGGTTTAGCTTAGTGGCTTGCAAAACTAAGCCTCAAGGGTCTGTTACTTTTAAAGGCTGGGGTAATGTGTGAGAGCTATTTGTACTAATGTAGATTAATACTCAGATTTCTACCTTTCCTTTTTCACAAAGGGCAAAAAAGGGAATGTCCACAATTGAGACTTTTTAATTGCATGTTTTATTAAATGAATTTAGCAGGAGCAAAGGAAAGCAGAATCAAATAATGATAAAAAGAGAATCAAATCACTTATGTTTATTCAATTAACCTACTCTGAGCTAATGCTCGCTTTGTTCTGATCTTTGTGAGGTGAAATGTTGGAGAGAGAACCCCAAGCCTGAGGATGTGCTTATCTGTTCCATGCTTAGTGGAAATCCTCTTGATTTTATAATCTAACAAAACAAAAGTAAGCACAGAAAAAACAATTTAAAAGTTGGGGCAGTGGTACATCCCTCTCGTATCTCTGTTGGGTTATCCCTCTGTGAATTTCTGAGATCCAATCTTCTGTACTGCTCATCTCACAGAAGACAAAGGGAAGAACAACTTATCTCTTCTAACACTTTTATACCCGGTCGTCCTTCCTCCTCCCTTTCTTGCTGTATGTTACATCTTATGAGATGACATCTGGTCTCACCCACGGTGACATCCAATCAACGTTGTTAACATTTAATCACCCAACGTCCAGCCACACCTTATCATCCTCTCTCTAACGTTAACACATTCTTGATTTAACACAGTTAACGTTTGAAATCTTTAACTTTAAAATCAATTTATTACATTTTCTTCTTTTCTGTGTTATTCTTAACATAGAAAGCTGCACTGCATATGAACACTCAGTCACATATGAATACGCTTCATGTTACATTAATTATGCAATCTTGATTTATCGTTAGCTCATTCTCACATGAACATTCATTTAAACATAACTGCTTTTTAATTAACATATATAGGAAAACATTTTCTCTTCAAACGCTGTTTGTCAATCACAAAATAATGCAATTTCTTTTAATAAGACATGCCGTTCATAGCCAGACGTTCTTTTGCTGCTCAGTGCTGCTCCTCACTCACTCCTCCCATCCTTCTTGTCCACACACACAGTTACAACACTTAATACCCTTTCTCTTTTTCAGAATTATGTATAAAGATGGGTTGGCAACACAGACACACACAGAGACTAATCTGTCTGTTGAAACCGGATCACATCTATGCATACAAAATCCACAAATTAGAAACGTTTTTATTACTCAACTCATTTCTCATCAATAGTAAATGGACTGGTTCTTATATAATGCTTTTCTAATCGAAGCACTTCATACAACTAACACAAGCACTTCCTCTAAGCTCTTAAGTGCTCTATCTAACATTCATACGCATTCACAGCCCGTTCTCACTCCCGAGGCGTAACATGCCGACGTTTTGTCACGTCCCGCGGCGTTCCTGAGGAACGCGAAAGGAGACCTTCGGCGTTCTTATGGTACGCGGCGGGTTATGGCCGAAATCCAGAGCAATGACGCTCCCGCGGTAATAGACGTTCCAGCCCTGTATTCCAGCCCTAAACCTAACCTTATCCCTAGCCCTAACCATAACCTTTTTCCCGAGGTTAACCAGGACTTTAATGATGTTAAATAGCGTGTTTCTAAGCGATTTGAAGAAAAAGAGCGAACATGTGTAGATTGAGTCCATACGGTTCTCATATTTCCTCATTTTTCCGAGGTCGTCATTTAGGAACGTGGTGGGTAGCCGAAAACGTAATATGTTGACGATTTGTCACCTAGCGTAAAATGTGACGCTTTGGGAGTGAGAACGTGTTGGCATTCACACTCCGATGGATGCATCAGAAAACAACAAGTATCTTGCCCAATGATATTTGGCATGCAAACTGGAACCTGGGATCGAACCACCGACCTTCTGGTTAGTGGCTGTCCTGCTCTGCCACCTGAGTTACAGCCATATATCAGACTTATATTTTAATTCATGTCTTTGATTAAGAATAAAGATGATTTATTTAAGATAACAAAACCACATGTAGATGGACTATTCTTATGCACTCCGTATAATTTTGAATATAAATGTCAAGTCCTGAATGTTGTCCTTTTACGCTGTCTCAGATGTAATGAGAGGTAAGCCAGAGGACTTCCTCTCTCGACAGAACACATCTTCCACAATTATTTCTTACACATCATAACAACACATAAAAAATGTTGAGAACAATGAAGATCATTTGATCATTTGGTTATTTCAGATGGTTTCTGAAAGTTAAAGGGCCTGTTGATTAGACAAAAAATCCATAGTAGAAAATGACAATAACAGTCAATACTTATTAAATCTGTGGAAAGTTGGAATATAAATCAAGAAAGTTTCCTTAAGCTTCTACACTATTGTCAGGCTTTACTTCAATGCATATTATGTAGGCTAATGGAAAACTAAAATTACTTTATGCTTGCATAAATATCAAAAACCTGTTAACTTAAACATCTTAAAGGTCAGCACCCAGCTGGCAAATCTCATCCAGCAGAAAGTCAATGTCCTCTTGTTGAGTGGCAGGATTGGAAAACACACACCTGAAGAAATTGACTTTGGTTCCCAACGGCTGATAGCCAATCAGAACAGAGCCCTTTTCCATCATCCTGCCTTTGATCTGAGGAGCAACCTGCAGAGGAATATATTAAAGATCATCATTGGTAGTATGAACACATCAACAAACAGACAGAAGAGGTCCCAGAGGCAGACTAAAAAGACAAATCGTTATCAAAATAACACAGGAAGTAACATGACACAAATATCTAACACAAAGACGACAATACAACCGCCTAATCATAACAGTCACTAACAATAATAGTAATACCAAAGCTAAGTAAGAAACCTAAGGATAAAAATAAGAAAATAATCAAAGAAATAAACCAAGAAATATCTACTACAACAATAACACAAAGTTTAACCAGAACTTAACCACTGTAATGATGTGCACTGACCTGATGGAGTCGTCTATCTCTGTCAGGTCCGGGTGGCAAGCTTCTCAGACTGGGAGGGATGTACCAGAAACACACATTACTGTGCTCTGGCTGTTTGAAGGAGGAAAAGGGACAGACCATGTTTGTTCATTTCAATAGATGAGAAACCAAAGAGCTAAATAAAGTAAAGAGAAAAAGAGAAGAAAAAAACAAAAACAAAAAATATCTAACTAGTTAGATACTAGTTAAACTAGTTAAAGGTAAAACAAACAAACCAAAACATGTATGTCCTACAACAGTTCCTGGTTACATGTAAGTTAGACCTGGTTCAGGTTCAGATGGGTTGTCACTTTGCTTATTACTGCCACATTACAGAGCACTGTGGGATTCTGTCCATATCACACATTTGATCTAACAATCTGTGCTGCTGCGTGCTAGGTGTGCTTAATTTGTTGTTTTATAATTGTTATAATTGCTAGAATCCCAATGCACACACTCACACTTGTTGTTATGAGTCTTTTTTGTTTGTTTTTTCTTTTTAACACATCTTGAACATTAAACAACACAGTGGTCCCCCGTTTATCGCAGGAGTTACGTTCTAAATATAACCCGCGATAGGTGAAATCAACTTTATTTTATGTTTTTTGTTTGTTTTTTTACAATTATTAGATATGTTTTAAGGCTGTAAAAGTCCTCACTACAAACTTTATAAACTTTTCTCAGACAGGCATGAACTTTATTTCGTGTTTAAACACTCTCACAGTCCAAACCTTCGTAGAAAAATAAGTCCAGTATTATAGAATGAAGTCAAAGGCACCCGCGGCTGCCTTTAACGGTGCAAAACGTTTCATCGACATTGTTGTGTTTGTTGTGGAGAAAACCTACAAACATACAGCACTTCAGGGTCACACTGCTAGCGATCGAAGATTTATGTAAATTTGACAAGCTGAACGCATTCTGTATTGTACAGGATACACGGCACGAGATTGATTGACAATGGTCTATAGCCAATCAGGACGCAGAACATGATGCACTGCAAAAACAAACAAACAAACAAACAAACAAACAAAAGCTAGAAAAAGTTGCATTTCCTGCAAAAATGCAGTGTGAATGCCGTGTAGTGGAATCTGAAAACAGCAGAAGAAGGAGAACTATCTGCTAAAAACACTGTGTAGAAGCTGAACTCTGCTGAAAACTCCTTTATTTGAAAGACTACACTGAAGAGTGTCAAGAAAGCAGGGAAGATGTGCAGCAAGAGCCACAGGTAGGATTTTAACCTGCGCTATCTGGTCTTAAGGCGGCTGCTCATCTCACTGAGCCAAATTGGTTCTCAGGTGACTGAAAAGAGATGAAACTGAAAATTGTCCTAAAAAGAGGTGAAGATGCTGAAAATTCTGTTGAAAAGGGCAGAAGAGGTTGAGATTTGTGCTGATAACAGATGAAGAAACTAAAAATTCTGCTGAAAAGAGGTGAAATTTTTGAACTTTCTGATGAAAATAGATGAAGAAACTGAGAATTCCGCTGAAAACAGGCCAACAAGCTAAAAATTCTGCTGAAAAGACATGAATCAGCAGAATTTGTGCTGAAAAGAGGTAAAGAAGCTAAAGTTTGTGCTAAAAATAGCTAAAGAAGTGATCACACTGATAATGTGGTCCCATTCAGCAAAATGGGCCAAAATGTGGCATAAAAACCTTAATATCTCAAAAAGTATGAAAGTTATCAGCACCAAAAGATATAACACTCTTCAGCAGAAAGAGCAGAACAGTTTAAAGTTTGAATGGTGAAAATCAGCTGAGAACTGAGGGAGTAGTTAACCAGCAAAGTTCGGAGCAACTAGAATAATAACTAGAAAAAGTTGCATTTCCTGTGAAAACGCAGTGTGAATGCCTTGTACTGGAATATGCTGAAAACAACTGAAAAAACAGAAATATCTGCTGAAATGAGATTTAGAAGCTGAAGTACTTGCTGAAGATGGCTGTATGTGAAAGAGTACACTATGCAGTGTCAATAAAGCAGAGTACATGCAAGTAGGGAAGATGTGCAGCAAATGTCACATGTAGAACTCGAACCTGTGCCACTAGATCTCACATCAGCTGCTCTTCCCATTGAGCCAAACCAGCTCTGGTCTCAAACAAACATATGATGAAAGAAAAAATGTTCACTGTGCAGAAGAAGCTAAAAGGTGCTGAAAAGACCTTAAAATGCTGAACGTTCAGCAAAAAAAAGATAAGGAACCTGAAAATTGTGCTGAAAAGAGGTGAAAAAGCTGAAAATTGTACTGAAAAGAAGTGAAAAAGCTGAAAATTGTACTGAAAAGAAGTGAAAAAGCTGAAAATTGTACTGAAAAGAGGTGAAAAAGCTGAAAATTGTACTGAAAAGAAGTGAAAAAGCTGAAAATTGTACTGAAAAGAAGTGAATCAGCAGAATTCTTTTTGCTGAAAAAAGGTTGAGAAGGAGAACTTTGCACTGAAAAGAAGTGAATCAGCAGAATTTGTGCTGAAAAGAGGTATAGAAGCTGAAGTTTGTGCTGAAAACTGCTGAAGAAGCTGCGACTGTGACTTGGCATATAGTACTATCAAAGAATCAATATTTCTGGAAAAATATCTGTAAAGAGCACACTCACTTTGTTTTTGAAGACTAGTTCAAATTCTGTCCTTTTCTGCAGCTGATCATAGAGATACTCAGCATTCTCCAGACATTTGTTGACTTGAGATCCAAAGCCGTCTGAGCCCTCACATATTAAATAGTGGACATAGTGAGAGAGACAAATAGTTATTGTTAAAATGACATAAAGACATCTTATAACCTGGTTTTGTTTAGGGAGGAAATTGAGACCATTTGCAAAAAACAAATTACTGCAAAAAATAATTCATGATATTCCATAATTTCAATAATTTTACTCTTGTTTACTAAATGTTTGATATGCTTATACTTAACGGTTAGGCTTAGGTAAAGGTCAGAACGTCATTTATACAGAGAGGTTATGTTACTGACACTATCGCACACACACCCACACCAACATTGCGGTTTTAGTTGTACTTTAAAATATACCTTTGCCTTCCACATCAGCCAGAGTTTGAACACATCAACGTGTCGGCCACACTGGATGCTTTTATCTCCAGTGTCATAGCTCACATCGTATGGTTTGTCCGTCTGAAAAAGGTACTGGGCCCCCAACTTATTACACTCCTGTAAAAGACCCTGAAGATGAAAGAGGCAGAAATCATTCATACAAACTAAAGCGGAAACTACACAGATGGGCCACTACATCCTGACTACCTGCCTGCCTACCAGAAGGTCTCAGCTCTGAGCTATGTTTCCTATAAATTGCATTTGCATACAGTTAGACTGCATTCATCACATGTTTTGTTTGAATAGGCAACTGGCATTAGCCTGCACTAGGCCTTTATCTGGTTTATGGGGCGATCGTGGCTCAAGAGTTGGGAGTTCCCCTTGTAATCGGAAGGTTGCCGGTTCGAGCCCCGGCTTGGACAGTCTTGGTCGTTGTGTCCTTGGGCAAGACACTTCACCCGTTGCCTACTGGTGGCGCCAGTGTCCAGCAGCCTCGTCAGTGCGCCCCAGAGTGGCTGTGGCTACAATGTAGCTGCCGTCACCAGTGTGTGAATGAATGGGTGGATGACTGGATGTGTAAAGTGCTTTGGGGTCCTTAGGGACTAGTAAATACAGGCCATTTACCATTTTTAGCACTAGTGCCAGCTTTGTCTTGGACACTAGTCATTTGTCCAGGAGGCTAGTAACACTAATTATCACTGGCTACCTGTTTTTCAGAGGTGTTATTGCTTGCTTGAATTTAATTTCTTTAGATGGCCATGAAATCAAAATATATTGGTACATTTCCTCGCCTTTGCTCAGTGTTTTAGAATCTTAACTACCAATTTGAGGTGTGATATATTGTTATTACTGTTAAATATTTAAGGTTATTGTATTTGTGTAAATAAAAAAAATACAGTTTGTGATAGCTTTTGTTTGCATTTTCTATTTAGAGTTTAGGGTATGGGTATGTTTGTAAACACAGTTTAATTAATAAATAAACTGTAATTTGGGGAGCTGACCATTATTAGCTAGCTGGCTAAAATAACATATATGGAGATATAGAATAGAATGGAAACATTTTCAATAAAAAGGGTGAGTGACAGACTGTAGGGTAAAGTTGTTATTATTTACAATATGCTACTTACTACAGTAGTTAACAAAAAACTAAAAATTGTATAAAACACCACAAACATACCTATTTCTTAATGTTCTAACAACATTTTATAGCAATTAACCAAACCGTCTCGGACAAACTGAAGCCCACACACCTGCTTCATTAAAGTGGTAAACATACAGACTGACAATAGCAGTCTTGACTCTGGATTAAAGCAAATCTCTTACTCTTTTCTTGACCAGTATGGCAGAGCACTGCAGAGGGACACCCATCATCTTGTGTGGATTCCATGTCACTGAACATGCTCTGAAAATGAAACAAAAAACAAACACAAAAGAAGACAAAAATATGTGGCACATAGTTGTGGTAGGTATGAAAAAAACCTCACAAGGGTAGTAATTTTTAGTATTTATACTTCAATGTGTATGATTCATATTAGTCGTTTTTATTTTTCCTCTCCGTCATGTCTGTTCCCATGTACTATGCAGCAGGTGGAGGTGTGCGTTCGTGATCAGGACTTAGTGGCCCAACCAACCTGAGGTGTAATCCAAGCAGGTTAAACTAACAACTGGTTTTCTGTTCCAGAAAAATGGTTAACTCAACCAGTAAATGAGGTAACGTAAAGCAGTTTCAGTGTATCTACCCAGGTACCAGTAACTCAGCACCAGAACTACCCGAACGTATCAGACTCCATAATGGATCAGCAAACTGGGTCTGTGTTGGGGTCCACTTGCACAACAGGACAGATCTAAAACCAATTCTGGACGAGGCTAAGCTGACTCTGTCATTTCATTCCATCATCCAATCCAGATCTGTTCTGGATCCATTTAGAAAGGCTTATTTGTCCCATACCCATGGTATGTGAGCTCCACTGATGATGGCTTTCTTTGTGTATTCGCACATGTGCTCTGCATGGACAAACTCATTGAACTAATTCAATGCGTTGACTGAGTTCTGATCAGGTCTTCTGGAACAGAAAACTCAGAGTTGCCGATCTATGAGTTAATCAACTTAGAGTTTGTGTTTGTGTTGCGAATGTCTCTTGGAATAGGCCTCTACTCAAGGTTGTTGTTACTGCAATTTGATGTTGTTTTTTCTTCTGAGATCTTTTCCCCACAGCTGCAACTGCCCAAAAATAATTGACTAGTTCTCTTCAATTACAAACTGTGTGTAAACCCTCTTGGTACCAAAACCATCTTGGTACTTGTGAGACTTAACCAGAGGTGTACGCATCAGAGCAGATGCCACTGGATAAAACAGAAAAATATATAGGAATTTTTCTTGGCCTGGTCTTTTTATAGCATATAGCTCCCTTGAAAATATGCTACAGTAGATCAAAAACTGAAGAAAACAATGAATCAACATATGGACATTACCTGCGCAAAGATTAATGCTGCTGCGGTGAAGCAATCTGGTATTGAATAGCAAAAATTAGGCTTTCTTGTCAGAGGAAACAGTGGCCAAAAATACTACACAACGGTAGACTGGTGTGTAATAAGCAAACAAAAAAGGCAGAATAGTGGGTCTACCTTACAATAGAGAGAGAAAATAAAGATGTAAACTGGTATCGAAGTACACTTCCTGCACAGAGATTCTGACGTTTCTATGGATACCACACATGTCTATATTTAAATAACAGATTTGGCGGTACAGCCAATTAAACCAGATGTTCTCCCTTTCACCCCCGGCCCCGGGAGGCATTGGAAAAGATGTGTTTGCTTAAATTTGACCTTCGAATGTTGTGGTAAGATTGCACTGTTGTGTCAGTGGATACATGTGAAAAACATATGAAGAAGATCTTGCAATAGGATGTAAATTGTCACAAGCTTGTTGAATCTGCTAATATTTTTTTCATTTTGAAGTTTGACATTAGATACACAACATTACCTTTACCAGTAAATTTCTTTTCTCAGTTTGTGCAATGCACACACACTGAGTTTACCTTCAATGAAATTTTGGGAGGGCCTCAAAGTGACAAACACAGATGGCTTTCCCATCTGGCAGGACATTTAATAAAGGAGGGGTTTCATTGTGTGCTAGATAATAAAAAAAATGATGCACTTCAAACGTCATTTCAAATGTTGAAATGATGCACTTCAAGCGTTCTGTACTAACACGATGCAATATTCAATCATATAGAAACATAAATGCTTCCTGTGGTCAAGCTGGATGGTGGGTATGTTATTTTCTTTTCAGTTCAACTAATCATTATGTTCGGTGTCATTTGAAACCTTGCTTTGCTTTATTGTTGAGCTGGCTCTCAAATTGCTTGTTGGCTCTTAATAGTGCTGTTCCAGTGGAAATATGCTGTGTGAACTGACTGGGAATATTTGGATAGTTACCGTTCAATGCCCTCCAATTTCATTCTGTGTCTGTCTGACATCAGCAGGCCTCCACCCCAAGCTGCCTGGAGGGACAGAATCAAAGAGCGCAGGCACTTTAGATAGACCATCTATGTTTCTACAAATGTGCTTCTACAATTTATTACACACCCCTTAAAACTATTTAGACTTAACTATTTTGACTATTTAGATTTGGGAGCAGGAAGAGTAAATTACTGGACTGTGGACTACCAAATATTAGGTCCTTGTTAGTAAATGATCAACATATTGATTCAGTCTTCCTTACAAAATTGGTTATGGCAAGATGAATATGAATGTTTTATCAGATAAATGTTGTTGTGAATTGGCGCTATGTAAATAAAATTTAATTAAACTGCCTCAAAAAGTACTTTAAATGTTATAAGTAGCAGTAATTTGAAAACTTGCATAACATCAAATTTGTTTGCATGATGCTAGTGGTGTGCACACAACACTCGGCAATGTGTACTTCCTGATTTTAGTCAAAGGAGCTTGCAAAGAAAAGCGTCTGGACTTCTTTAAGTTACTTGAAGATGTTTCACCTTCATCCGAGAAGCTTCTTCAGTTCTAAGGTCAAATGGTAGGGAGTCCCAGATTTAAACCTAGTGGGAGTTTCCCCCCACAGAGGGACAAAAGGACCCCCTGATGATCCTCTAATTTGACCTTAGAACTAAAGAAGCTTCTTGGATGAAGGTGAAACGTCTTCAAGCAACTTAAAGAAGTCCAGATGCTTTTCTTTGCAAGCTCCTTTGACTACGATGACCTGGATGACTGAGAACCTTCACAGACATATCTTCCTGATTTTAGATTTCAGATTCTCTTTTCTCAAACACACAAAACGGCAAATAAAACTGGTGCATGAAAGACTCAACTCAAATGTAATAATATACAATTATGCACACAGAGAGACTGGTTTGAGTGTAAATTGTATTACTCCTGAAGTAGGTGCATAAATTATTTACATAGTCCAACCATGATTACTGAAGACAAAAAGCAAGTATGCGCACTGTAATCCATTTGATTTTAGGAAAACATTTTGGTGTAGGTCAAAGGTTACACTGTAAATAATGTCCTCTGTGTGAAAGCAGGGAGAAACTCACATCAACGTGCATCCAGAGTGTGTGTGTGTGGCAGATGTCTGCAATGGCATTAAGGGGATCAAAGGCTCCATACACAGTAGTTCCTGCTGTGGCGTTCACATAGAAAGGAACCAAACCCTAGAGAGAGGCGGGGATTTGTACTGACAAGGATTGTTTTTACTGATGTATTTTTTAAAAAACCTTTCATTCATACCTTTTCTTTAGCTGTGGCAATGGAAGTCTCAAGTGCTGCAGGAATAATTTTCCCTCTTAAACAAAAAGTGTATACATGTTCAGTAAATAGAAATGTGCTATTCCCTTTCATTAATCTATAACACATGAAAATCAAATCTGTTTATGCCAAATATATGCAATATATTGATATATAGTGTATCAGAATCAGAGGAAATTATGTAATATAATGTAAGACACACATCACTATAAAAATATTTTTATTGTCTTTTGTTTTTTAATATCTATGAAACATAATATCAAATATCTTCTCCTATTGGAACAATTTTAGCAAAACATATAAATGAACCCAGACAAACTGGGACAGGTGAGCAAACATGTTTGATTAGGCCGGGTTAATGTCAGGTGTGGTTAGCATGCACCTTACTCACCTTTCATCACATTTCACCACAACCACATTCTCAGTGCCTATGCCCAGCACAGCTGCAGATTTCTTTATTGAATAATGACTCTGAATAGAAGGAGAGACAGCCTTTCATCTGTATTTGTCTCACTACAATATCAAGAAAAAGACTCAACCCTTTGATTCAACTGAAAGAAGTGCTCATAGTGATTCCATTAAGGCATTTGCAGGTGCTTGTTTATATTTACAAAACAAAAACAGCCAACCATAAACAGCACAGTGCAAAGGTTTTGAGCCAGTGCCACCCTTCTTTTTCATTGGCCTAGTTATGTATTTTCACTTTGCTTCCAAAGAACCAAACTTTCCTGAAATTCTTATAAGAGCTCATCTTGAGCAGCTCAGCTTTCTGAGAGTCTTTCAAAGTTTTAGTTAATTCATCACACCACTTGTGTACTCATGTACCATTCAAGCTGAAACAGGGCACCTAGTTCAGCAGATGAACCAAGAAGCCACCTTCTTGACAGCCAGTCTGCATGTTTAACATAATAATCTCAAATGGTAACAGCATATCTGGAAATACACAATGGGAAGACTATCAGTGATAAGCAGGCTTCCCAATAACCCTGATCTTATTTTTGAAGCAGTTTGGGATCATCTTGACAGAGAACAGAAGAAAAGACGGAGAACATTAAAAGTAGACCTTTGAATGGATTTCTGAAGACTACTTAAAGACATCTGAAGAACGCCTTCCTGTTCAGGCTGTGCTGAAGAATAAATGTACTCATACAAAATAGTGATATTCATTTTTAGTTTTTAGAATTGTAGAAACTCTGGTTTTTCTTATATCATTTTACATATATATCATGGGGTGCAACGATACACAAAATTCACGGTTCGGTTCGGTTCGATATTTTGGTGTCACGGTTTGATATTTTTTCGATACAAAAAAAATGTTCACGCCTTTTTAATTTGTCATTTATTAAAATTATAAATATATATTTTAACTCAGAAGTACAGTTTTTAAATTTAATGTTGCTGAAACAACAAAGTAATAAAAAATAAATCTATCTGATGGAGAAATCACTCATCTTTGGAAAAGATAGTTTATTACAGAGAAATGTCTCTTTCCAAAATAAAAGCTCTACTATACGCTTCTTCTGGGCTATATTCTCAGCAGCATATTAAACATATCAGGTCCCCATAAGGAGAATCATGTGCTAACGGCTGTCTAAATGACTCGGGTAAAGTTTGTAGCATGCGTGCTTGTTGTTTTTGTCTGCTTCCACTTGTCTTTGCACTAGAATGATGTCGGAGTAAATGTGCAGTCATATTCGTTGTGTTCCCACTAGTGCTGTCAGCGTTAATCTGAAATGACTTTAACGCCACAACGCGGCAAATCTCCGTTAACGAGCTACCGCGGATCGCCCCGTGCGTGGGGCTGGACGATGTCAACACGTTAACGAGCTAACTGCGCTAACACACTAGTTCCCACCAATGTAATTGAGCATTGCTGGCACATCCAACATACTGTTTTACTTTAGTCCATGATGTGCTTACCATCAGGGTCATACGTCACATGAAGACCAAAATAGTTCCAAACGCCAGATCTGAATGAGGGTGGGGGAGGTTCAATTTGCCATGTTGCAACAAGAGCTTAGCTTCTGTCTCGCTAGCTTTCCCTGCGCTCAGTGGATCTGCGTTCGACTACTCCGCCTAGGCTGCACTGTCGAGCACAGATCCACTGAGCGCTCAACACAGACAGCACCGTCAGAAGAAAAGTTGATAAAATAAATTAAAAATGTTGTATTGTTCGATACATATGCGTACCGAACCGAAAGCACTGTATCGAACGGTTCAATATCCATATGAGTATCGTTGCACCCCTAATATATATTTCCCTTTATGTTTGCACATGCTTCACTGAACCTATTTCCAAATTTCCTAGCAAAATACAAAGAAATGGGGGTGGCTTGAAACTTGGATTGTAATTGGACTGAAGTACTGTAACTTTTTTTGGAGGTCTTATTAAACGCAAAAATGAACATCAAACAATATAGACCAGAAAAAATGCAAGAAGTCAAAATAATGCCACTTTCATGTGGACCTGCAGGGCTTACGCCCATAGATTGAAAGAGTGTGCGAGTTATGATTACATGTTCTGACGTGAACATGGCCAGCCGAGGCAGAGCTCCCATCCCTCTGGTCTTCACCTCTGGGTAGAAGTGATACCTGGCCAAGAGGATGCTGTACAGATTGGATATCGTGCCTCCTACAGAAAATAGAATGCAAGTAGAAAGTTAGTCCATTGTATACCTTTCTTTAACTACTGATACTCTAAACTGCATATATTGTACCACCATTGTGGCATTGTAGTTTTGGAGTCTTTGACTTTGACAGCCTGTCATTTATTTCTTCCCTTTAATCAAAATGTTAATTTGAATTAACATTCTATAGCCTTCAATGTATGTGTATTACTATTGTAATAACAGAAAATCTAATTTCATTTTATTTAGGTTTAAATCAAATTTAGGGTTAGTGCTAATTAGCAATCATAATGAATATGTCCTATAATCTCAACCAGATTTTTACCCAAACCATTTCCATTCCTTTATTAGAACAGAAATGTCTCATCATACAATAACAGTAATCAGTCAAATCCATTTTGTATTGATTTGTAAAGAGTGTAAATCATGGTGTGCATGCATTTTGACAAAATCTATGGCAGTAAAAATTCCCCTTAGTGCATAAAATGACCATAACATATAAAAAAATAGCTTTATTATTCATAGAGGTCAAAGGTTCAGGTTTAATTAGTCAGTTATCCATATCTAAAGGTGTTTACTTTTAACTTCTTGAAGCAGATTTTTGTCATATCTTTTTTTACCTGGACAGAAGAGTCCGTCACCCTCATCATCAGCCCACCCCACAATGCTTCGCATTTTTTTCAGCAGAGCCTCCTCAATGAGGAGGAAAACAGGCGAAACTTCATATGTGAACCTGGTAAAGAAATGTACATTCTAGAATTACATAGAAATGTAATTCTATTACAAATAAAGCCTGTAAAACAAGCAGCATCTCCCAGCCAGTTTTAACCAGTTAGATAGCTGCACATTCTCATATAAAACTCTGTGAACTCTGCTAACTGGTTTACAGGCTGTGGTTTTCTGAACATGATAATATTTAATCATTCTATGTCTGCTTTAATAAATAATAATTGAAGAAAGAAGTGTGATTCCTCAAGGTGGATACACAAAAACAACAGCACCCTGACTGCCATTAGGTATCAGAAAGAAATCCTTGGATTGTCAGAGCCTACGCTGGTGCAGTGGGTCCTGGGTTCCTCATGGTGCACAACAATGCTTCATATGCCTTCTGTGGCAAGAGTATGCATTTTCAAAGTGTTCATCCATTTTTTTGGACTATACATACATTAGTATGTAAGTTTACACCAGGGGTCGGCAACCCTAGGCACGCATGCCACAGTTGGCACGCGAAGGGTTAACTGATGGCACGACCATAGCTGACTGGCCATTGGGCATACCGGGGATTTGCTCGATGGCCCGGTGACTTTTTTTTTCTTGGTAACGGTATAAACAATGAAAGGTGGTGGATTGGCCAGATGCTGGTCAGTGTGTAAACATAACTCAGTTGTTTGGTGGTGGCTATTGCGGAGCTTCCTCAGATTCAGTAACAACTGTTGTTAGAATTTATTTAATATTAATTTCTAGTATCAGCTGATGTTTGCTGGAGCCACAGCTGTAAAAGCTGCTGGTCATGATGTCGGTTTGGTTATCTGGTGAGAGGGAAACATGAAGATGAAACCAGGAGATGTCCTTACTGAATCATCAGAGCTGAACAGGTGATGGAGAAACAGGTTTACCTTTTAGGTGACATGAATGAGTTGAAGGGAAGTTATGAACTGTTTCTGAGAGACAAATAACACCAGGATCCTTTTTTTATGTAGCTGACAGCTGGTAACTGTGCAGGGGTGGGTCTAGCAAAGTTTAGCCAGTTTAGCTCATTTAAAATGTCTGGCTTTTATTAAATAATTATCTGAAGCTTACAACCAAAGTTTTTATCTGACGTAAAATGTATAGAAATCATACATATAACATCAAAGCAGCTGGAATCCACAGCTGTGCGTGTTCATGGAGCTTGCATGGCAACTATTCGCTGATAGCTGCCAACATCTACGAACAAATATAATTCTGTAAAGTTTTTCTATATAGTGTGTAACTGTTAATATAGAGCGTTATAAAATTTATTGCTATTGCAATCATATGGCACATTGACTTCTGAGGAAATTCTAAATGGCACTCGTCATCAGACGTCATCGAGCCTACCCCTGGTTTACACACACTCATCAGCATCGGTGTAATGGTAATTTCAATTATTTCTTTAAACAGTTCTTTTTCCTGGTTGAAATGATTGTCCATATTTATTTAATGAATTAAAAATTCAAATCACAGAGGAGGGGCCTGAAAGCTGGAGGCTCTGGCTCCTATTGTGTAAGTGCTCTATTAGGGTGATATGGTACTATGAGGTCTTTAAGATAAGAAGGGTCTTGATTATTCAAGAGCAGGAGGACCTTGCAGTTGCAGCAAGATTTCAATCCATTACAGCTTAGTGTGTCACCAATAGTGTTCTTGGTGAGTGTGGTTCCAGCTGCCTTCGGATCATTAACAAGCAAAGGTCAAAGGTAATTTTATATTTCCTCCATTTCCACTTTCTCACCAAGCTTTTCACTGATGGTCTTATAACAAATTCCAGCCTTGTGCAGGTTTATAAGCTTGTCACTGAATTGCCCAGGTTGGAATGGAACAAACTGATTTTATAGACAGCTTTCTACATTTAACAAGTTCCAAATCCAAATCCAATTTATTTATATAGCACATTTAAAAACTTCAAAAAGTTTTCCCAAAGCGTTGTACAAGAACAAAGCAATAGATAAACCCACTCACACTAAAACACTCGCACAACACACCTTAGTTCTATCTGGTCGTTAAGTGATGACGTGATGAATCTTACTTCCGGGCCTAAAGTAGTCTGCGTTTAATATGGCTTTTGTGTTGTTAACATGTTTAATGTTTTGTATTTTCTTCTATTTAATCTCAAAAAGCTCCTAAAACAGTCAGTGATCACTGTTGACCTCCCTCGGCTTTTATTACCGCTAATCATTTATTTAAGCTCAGTTTTTAAAACCTTAGGATGTAGCTACAGCCCAGCCCATGCAGCAGTATATGAATGACTAACCTCGTATTGTGGATGGATTATCTCAGTTATTCTCCTGGCTGAAGTTTGGTCCTTTTACAGCATCCTGCCATGCGATTACATTTGTTCCTGACCACCGAGAACACTCACGTTAACTTTTATCGAGAGGGGAAAAAGTTAGCTTGTTTATATTATGCTAACATAGCTGTGTCGCTAGCGGTCACGTAGCACATCATTATATACCAGCTAGCCAAACTTCAGTAACCCTACAAACGTCACTGCTGTTTAGTTTTCTGTCTTCATTTATGTTGGAAGTGATAACAGAGCTGTACGTTTGAATTTGTTTCCAAAACCCCGCAGTCAGGACATGCTATATTGTATTTAGATAGAAGCTAGCGAGCTAACTTCCTGCTAACTTCTAACTCCGTTAAATGTCATAAATTCCGTTTTCATGGATGCCTGGATGTTAAACTCAATTGTTACACCTGGTAGAGCAAAACGCTGATCATTTTATTAAAGATGAAAGACTTTAGACAGTTTTTCAACTCTCAGTAATGCCATAGTGATCGTTTGATATATGGACCTGCAGCAGAGTTTAGGCCCAGACACGGCTAGTGACGTCAGACTTAACGACCGGATAGAAAATCTGTCCATTAGGCAGCCAAGAAGCCTAAAGGATTTTCTGAGATGTATTCTACTGTGCTTCCCAACAAGGGTTTCTCCACCAAGTACTAAGTCATGTTTTGATTGGAGATCAAATACTTATTTCCCTCAATATTTTTTCTCAATGACATGCAAATCAATGTATAACTTTTGTGTAATGTGACTTTTTTGAGATCTTACATGTTCGTGTTGGCTGTTGAGGTCAACCACTCGCCAGCCACACCAATCACATCCAAACCTGAAGAGAGCTGATTGAAAAAACGTGGATGACCTGAAAAACATAAGTAAAGAAGAATTAGTGTATATATAGTTTTATAGTGTGGGTTTTTTCTGTTTGGGGTTTATATATGTGTTTTTATGCTTATGTGTGTGTGTGTTATAAAATAATACATAATACTTTACTACTAAGGTTTGACATTTCTTGTGTGCATTTATACATCTCCAATAAAATAAAGACAACAAAGAATGTGATTAAAGATGTACAGTAACAGAAATGTCCTTCATTATTCCCTGTAACAGGGAAGCCTTGTTCTACCAGCAGTTCCGGTTAAAAGGGTTTTTTTCTTCCCACTGTCACCAAAGGACCTGCTCAGAGGGGTCACATGATTGTTGAGGTTTTCCCTGTATTCTTTTAGGCTCTTCACCTTACAGTATAACGCACCTTGAGGCAAGTGTTGTTGTGATTTGGGGCTATATAAATAAAACTGAATGAAACTGAATTTATTTGATGTCTGACTATTGTCTAAAGAATATTTAATCAATTTCTTTCTAACAACCCACATTCTGTTAACCAATACTTTTTATACCTATAGTGGTGCTCTTAAGGCATCAGATTGTTTGTTTGGAAACTCTGGCATAAAAAGAGTAACTTTGGTGCATGCATCATTTTACAGTATTTCGGCAGCTGTGCTTGGGTGTGTGCATGCGTGCGTGTGTGTGTGTGCTTGAGTGCATTGGGGGGCCTAATATTTTCTTTGAATAAGTGCTACCAGCATGGCAGTGGCACAAGACTGCAAGACTTTGGTTTGGAGTGGCTGACTTGCCAGCATGCCACGAAGGTGCCTCTGACTTTTAAATGTTTGGCTCTTGGTGAGTGGGTTGGGCAAAGTAAATTCAGTTTCCCGATGAATAATGCAGTGGCAATTTTTTAGACAGCACAGATAAAGTGCATAAGGTTGATTAGAGTGGTGTAGTGGTGTCCTCGGGATTCCCATATGCTTGTTTGCCATTCACCTAGGGACCATTTTTGATCCAAGGACACCACAAGGGTTACAGACACAATTTTCTTTTACTGGACCTTCTCCACTCATGTCTCCTTGCAAGTCTTTTCAGTTAAAACATATCATCTCCATTAGAAGAAAAATTGAACCTGGATTTCAAATTTAGGATTGACGACTTTGTTGTTGACGACCGTGCCTCCCTGGCTCGTTACCCCAATCTGGTCAGAATTTCAGGGCAGTGGGAATATATTTTCTTAGAAAACTTGTGACATGCTCAATAATTACTTTATCTGCTGTAAATAGTAAATGGTCTGTATTTGTATCGTGTTTTACTTGGTCCTAAGGACCCCAAAGCACTTTACACTACACACAATCATCCACCCATTTACACACTGGTGATGGCAGCTACATTGTAGCCACAGCCACCGTGGGGCGCACTGACAAAGGCGAGGCTGCCGGACACTGGCACCACCGGGCCCTCTGACCACCACCAGTAGGCAACGGGTGAAGTGTCTTGCCCAAGGACACAACGACCTCGAACCGGCAACCTTCCGATTACAAGACGAACGCCCAACTCTTGAGCCACGATCGCCCATGATTGCTGTATACGAAAAACACAGGAGAACTTGGACCAGGAACGCTTCACTAATAAAGAGAGTTTCAATCAAGCAAAAACATTTTCAGTCTAGTCTGGTGAGATCTTAAAAAACTCAGTGTCACTGTCATACACAGGACTGAGGATAACGGTGCTGATTGGAAGAGGAAATCTCATGGTGAAATTTTCCTTAGCCATAGAAGCAGCATCAGTGGTGAATATTATTTTCCAAGTATTTTATTACTCCTTCTGTTTACACTGATAAAGTGATGGCAGCTGAGATATTAAAGGTTTTTTTTATAAAAAAAAATTTTTTAGCTTGTGGTTAATTTATAATGCTGCTATGCCACAAACTACTCCATAAGACACCGAAAAACATATTGTCCCTTGCATTTTCCACAAATGACAGAGAACCATATCACCCTATTAGAGCACTTCGCTCTCACTCTGCAGGCCTACTTGTTGTTCCTAGAGTATTTAAAAGTAGAATGGGAGGCAGAGCCTTCAGTTTTCAGGCCCCTCTTCTGTGGAACCAGCTTCCAGTTTGGATTCAGGAGACAGACACTATCTCTACTTTTAAGATTAGGCTTCAAACTTTCCTTTTTTCTAAAGCATATAGTTAGGGCTGGACCAGGTGACCCTGAATCCTCCCTTAGTTATGCTGCAATACACGTAGGCTGCCGGGGATTCCCATGATGCATTGAGTTTTTCCTTTACAGTCACCTTTCTCACTCACTATGTGTTAACAGACCTCTCTGCATTGAATCATATCTGTTATTAACCTCTGTCTCTCTTCCACAGCATGTCTTTTATCCCGTCTTCCTTCTCTTACCCCAACCAATCACAGCAGATGGCCCCGCCCCTCCCTGAGCCTGGTTCTGCTGGAGGTTTCTTCCTGTTAAAAAGGGAGTTTTTCCTTCCCACTGTCGCCAAAGTGCTGCTCATAGGGGGTCATATGATTGTTGGGCTTTTCTCTGTATCTATGAAGCGCCTTGAGGCGACTTTTGTTGTGATTTGGCGCTATATAAATAAAATTGAATTGAATTGAATTGAACAAGGTCAGAAAGTACAAGTAATATATTTTCCAACGCACTTCCTGCCATCAAATGTTTTAGAAAAGGTTCTTTGTACTAATCAGTGGGGAAAGTAAATATTTGCAGCCAAGGTTCATTAGGAAAATGTAGACTGCATAAAGAAGTTAGGTTTTGAGTCACAATGTAGAACCATGACTTGGTTCTACATTGGAATCCAACTGTATAGAAACAAAGCATATGTTCGCATGCTATATAATATGGAGAGAAACCAATCTGACAGTGATGTCAATTGGGTGTTTCTTGACTTCCGAGCCATGGGAGACCTCCCAGCTTATTCCAAACAGGGTGGTTGGTGCCTTGGGGGTGGAAATACTACTTTTTCTCTTTCAGTAAATGTACTGTATATGAGTTCTAATACTGAACTAAAGTTCAGGATGCTAAAAACCAATTATATTTTTCAAAATAAATACATAAACAATTAAGTATTAATAACAAGGACCTGCAAAAGCACTTCAGCAGATTGCACGGCACACTGAGCACATCTGAATCTCAAGTGATCCAGCTAACGTAATTTGCATAGAGACAAATTCTCCATTGTTGAGTGGAACAGAACTTTTTTAAGTTGCAAAAGAAACACGCATCTGTAGGTAAGAACTCGATAAACATATTTGAGTACTTCCCATACCTGTACTAACACCATATTTGAGGGTGTCTCTACAGTCCACTAGTAACTGCTCCAGAGTTTCTGGTTGTTCTGGCAGGTCAAGACTGAAGCCCTCCAGTCCCTCCTTTAGCTGGTGAGGATGATGGAAGTCCAGCACCTATATGGTAGATACTATTTTTTACATTTTAAAACCATACACATTTTAAATCATACACATACATAAAAACATTTTCAATCATGTCAGTTTCGCTGGGATTTTAATATAGGGACTCATTCCTCTATCGTTTTATTAAGAATTACATTTTTTGCCAGTAGGCAGAAGTGAAAAGTGAAAAACAGGATTAACAGCATACATGTGCTTTACATATATTACAAATAGACAAAGTGATTTGAAATTAATGACTATTATTTTAGTTTTTTAGATATTAAAGTAATTCTATAAACACAGAATAACCTGTAAAACTACTGTATATACACTACTGGCCAAAGGTTTTTAGAACACCCCAATTTTTTGAGTTATTTATTGCAATTCAAGTCGTTCAAGTCCAATGAGTAGCTTGAAATGGTACAAAGGTAAGTGATGAACTGCCAGAGGTTTAAAAAAAGGTAAGGTTACCCAAAACCAAAAAAGAATGTACATTTCAGAATTATACAAAAAAGCCTTTTTCAGTGAACACAACATGAGTCGACAATTTAAAGCTGTTCTGCAGTAGTGGAGGTTGATTAAGCCTTGAAAGCTGGTTCACTAATTCCTACAGGTTTGTTGTAGTGTGTAGTGTTGTTGTAGTGTGTTGCTACAAAAATGGTAAGAAAAAGGCAATTAAGTAATGTTGATCCAGTGCTTGTTACTGGGGAAACAGTGTACAGTTCTAGTTGGGAAGATCCCCACAGAAATGCATATAGGTTAATTATGCAGTCTGTGATGCTGTTGACATATTCACCATTTGGATCACAGAGCGTGTCCCAGTCAGGAGTTATGCAGAGCCTTGCTGGCTTCCTGACTCCCCCTCCTCACAGACTTGGTGACAACAGGAGTGTGCAAAACAGAAAGTCCATGTTTTACAGTCAAACACACTGCTGGGAAGTTGTCACAGTGGACTCCAGACTGGCATTACACTACTAAGAAGAATATTAGGACACTAATGGTTTACACTAAGGCTGAACGATTTATTGTTTTCTGATCAAAATTGCGATTTCGGACAAAGTGATCACGTGATCGCCAAAGCTGCGTTTTTTGTAGCACTCCTAACTGACTCAGGATCTGTAGTTTTTTTATGTTTTTTTTTTTTAACACACACATGTCATCTCTCTACCATCCTGCCAAGCTCACCAATCAGAAGTGGCATGCTACTGGACAGGTCACGCTGTCATGATGGCTTCAGCCAAACCAGAAGCGCAGTTAGGAGATTTCTACGGTGGCCCTGAGAGGCCAAACGGACTGCAACTTAAGAAAACACCAGCAATAAGAAAAACGCTGCAAAAGCACACAGAACACAATGGAAATAGGAAAAACGACAACACGGACCAGTTGCAGGAACCAAAAACATGGTAGGTGTGCTTTATAATGATTCCTATAATACTGATGACAGATTTTTAGGCTAATAGTTAGGCTAACACACTTACCTCTCATCTTTTCTTTCCTCACAAAACCAATAGATCCTCCACTTCTTTTAAGTGTCTCCCAGCGCAATTCTTAGCATGTTTTGGTCATCAGTATTATATGAATCACGATAAAACACACCTATCATGTTTTGGGTACCTGGAACAGGTCCATCAGGTTATTGTCTCCCAGAAACACTTCCCATGTGCTTTTGGAAATCTGTTTTTTCCTATTTCTGTTTTTGTTTTTCCCATTTTTGTTTTGTTTTTTCTTATTTCTGTTGTAATTTTTCCCATTTCCATTGTGTTCTGTGTGCTTTTTCAGCGTTTTTCTTATTGCTGGTGTTTTCTTAAGTTGCAGTATGGAGTATTGCGGGTTTGAGGCTGCAGACGTGCACCAGAAACAGGCACTGTGCAACACCTGTCGCATTAAAGTTGCAACATGTAGCGGAAACATAACCAACTTATACTGACACTTGAAAAATCACCACAGGCATTTGCATGAGGAGTGCATGACAAAAAAGTCTGCTGAAAAGTCTAGTGAAAGTGGCGCTCAGGTTCATTGTAGCAAACAGTCTATAATTACTGCATCTTTTGATAGCTGAACTCTGTTTGATGAGAGCAGCAAAAGATATCAGGCGATAACAAATGGCATATTACATTGCCAGGGACATGGTGTTTGTTAACACAGTCACTAAATACAGATTTAAAAACCTCCTTTGCATGCTGGACAGAAGATATGTGATACCCTCCCGCATCTACTTCAGCCAGGTTGCCATCCCACAACTATGCAGAGTGTAAAGAAAAAGTGGTAACAGAGCTAGTGATGTTCGATTCGTGAACGAATCGTTCAATACTCGAGAATCACTTTACTGACTCGTGAATCATGATTCACAAGCCCAACTGACTCACTGACTCATCCCTGTTTCTGTTAGCAAACTAATTCGCTTAGTAGAAATATATCTAGCTTATAATTAAAATTGTGGGGGGGGGAACAACAGCCAGTTTCTTAACAAAAGCATTTCTGCTCTGAACTGGAAGAAAAAACCCTGAGTAGAAGCTCACATCAAGACAATAGCTCCTCGGTTCACAGTAGCATCGCTCTGCTAACATGCTAACAGCGCATTTGAGCTACTCACCCCCTCCCTTCCTGTGCTGAATCGTAAGCGTAAGCGAATCACTCACTCACTAACCCCCTCCCTCCTGTGCTGAATCATAGAGCGAACGAACGAATCACTCACTCGCTCACCCCCTCCCTCCTGGCTCACAGCTTCTTCTTCTTCTTGGTTGGCAACCAATGTTAAGGCGCATTACCGCCCCCTGGCTCACAGCTCAGTGGACATTTAGATGAGAAAATATATATTTAACACATTTAAGGAAAATACTAATAAAATAAAAATAAACAAAATAAATGTTTATTAAGCAATTTTGATAGGAAATTGCTTAATTTTAGAAATGTTTTTGCTCTTTTTTGCTCTATAAAATAGTTGTTTTTTTAGAATCATTCATCATAGCAGTAGGATTTACATGAAAACAGAAACAAATTAAGTTTGAGTGAAAATGTAAATTTTTTGCACTCTCTGGTCAACTGACTCAGTGAATCAAATGACTCAAAAAACCCGATTCACTTTAGTGAGTGACTCATTAAAACTCGATTCAGTAAAAAGAATTAAATTTACCATCACTAAACAGAGCTGAAAAATGTAGAGTAAGAATGCAGATGCATGTTTCTTGTTAATAAATACATTTGAAAGCACTTCTTACCTTTAGTTTTCATCCTTACGTCCATCCATCTGTCATATTAATAGCTTTTAATGCTCTGATGGTATGATGTCATCTTCTGTGATGTTTGTAAATCTTACTGTACATTGTGAATTTTGTGCTGAAGCTTAATTTGAAGAATATCGTGAATTGAATTGAAATCATAATTAGATCATTTCTAAAACTGTTCGGCCCTAGTTTACATATTAGTCTATCAAGGGAAAGATCACTAGTTATATCCCAGGAGAAGACACAATCCCTTTAGGGTTGCACCAGGAAGAGTATTTGACAAAAGAAACAAAAAGAAAGTTTGGCAAATTAACCATAACCAAAAGATATGGTGATTGATTTTAGGAAACAACAAAATGGGCACGCAGTCACTTTAATTAAAGGTCAGACAATAGAGCAATCATATAAATATCTTGGGACCATAATCAATGAAAAACTGAACTTTGATCAAAATTGCAAATCAGTTTGTAAAAAGTGTCACCAGCACCTTTATTGTCTTAGGAAACTTGCTCATTTCCACATTGACCAAAAAATTTTAACTTTGTTTTATCGTTCTTTTATTAAGTCTGTTTTATCCTTTTGTTTGATGGCATGGTTTGGTCAGACCTCTGTCACAGAGAAAAACTCAAAATCAGATAGTGAGATGGTCCAGTTGTCTGACAGGTGAGCCACAGTCTTGTTTAGCCTCCCTGTACTCCGAGCAGGTACAGAGGATGGCTTTATCAATCCTTAAAAATGGTTCCCGTCCTCTAAGGGGTGAATTTCAGCTTCTGCCCTCAGGACGGAGGTTTCTGTTTCCGAGATGCAGGACAAAGCGTTATAAAAATAGCTTTGTCCCCGTTGCTGTCACTGAATTAAATAAGAACTGTTTTTGATTCGAAATATTAAAATTACTATATATGTGCCACAGTGAGGTTTATATCTTTACTAGGTATGTGTGTTTTTAAAGGGATGCCAAATGCTGTCATTTTTTCTGTAAAGCAAATTTACCTTGCCTATGGGTATAAATAAAGTTACCTTGACCTTGACCTTGACCATGTGCCTGATCTAGCAAGCACTTGTGAATGGGGGTACTACTGTATTCTGAATCATGTACAGAGAAAACTGCTTTGATCAAAGTACAACTGTTTAAAGTAATAACAGAAACAGTACCTTAGAGCTCCTCTGATTAGACTTGCAGATAAAACCCAACAAGATGCCGACCAGTTCCTGCAGAAATCCTCTGGTCATCTCCTCACCGCCTGAAGCTGGGAGCAGGTCTACACACACACACACACACACACACACACACACACACACACACACACACACACACACACACACACACACACACACACACACACACACACACACACAATCCTTTCATAAATGTCAGGTGCCTAAATGCTATTTGTTACTTGTAAGATGAAGCACGCACCAAAGCCAGTGTTTCCAATCAAACAACTTGATGCCTTAAAAGCACCACTATAGGTATGAAAAGTATTGGTTAATGGAAAGTGGGTCATTAGAAAAAGAAATTGATTAAATATTCTATAGAAAATAGTCAGACATCAATTAAATTCAGTTTAATTCAATTTTATTTATATAACTCCCAATCACAACAACAGTCCATCTTTGTGGACAAGTTGTGGGAAGCCCCCAGGAAATTAGGCCGATCCCAGCATAACTAAGCGCTGGCCCAGGGCCGCCTGAAAAAGGAAATCCTAATAATTTAATCCTAATCTTAAAGTAGAGAGGGTGTCTGTCTCACGAATCCAAATTAGGAACTGATTCCACAGAAGTGGGGCTTGAAAGCCGAAGGATCTGCCTCCCATTACACAATTAAATATCCTAGAAACAACAAGTAAACCAGCAGTCTAAAAAGCAAGTGCTCTATTAGGGCGATATGGTACTGTGAGGCCTTTAAGATAAGAAGGGGTTTGATTATTCAATACCTTGTAAAGTTAATATGGGAATGCTTCCTCCTTCTAGTCCCTGTCAGTACTCTCGCTGAAGCAGTTTGGTTAAATTGAAGGCTTTTTTCAGGGAGTTACTAGGACATGCTGATAATGAATTACAATCTTCCAGCTTAGACATAATAAATGCTTTTAGCATCACTCTGAGACAAGATGGCAGCTCTGGAGGCCAGGATCACTGAATTGGAGACCCAGCTTCGTGCCCTTGAAATATCTGTAGCTAGACAGGCCCTGTAGCCGGTGCAGTCGAAGGTAGCGTAGACTGTTACAGCACATGAGTTAATAACTGAACAACAAATCATAAACAAAAAGCTGTAGTTTAAGTATAAATGTCGTTTTCAATAAATTGCATGCTCAGAAAATATTTTGTCGCACTCCCATTTCTTCTTGTTGCATGTTGAAGCTCTATACTTGTAACCAACCATGCAAAATATGATTTTTATTGGTATTTGGGAGCCATATTCATGCAAACAGGAGCCGGGCTTTATTTTGATGGGCACACCATGTGGCCAATACAAATATAGATGGGATCATACCATTATGTAAAAGAAAGGGGGGGCGACATTTTGAAGACAGCTACACAGAGAGACGGGGGAGTCAGATTTAAATGCAAGCGTGTTGGGAAAAAGTAAAGAAACGAGGAAAAATGTAAAATGAGCAGCATCTGGCTGAATTTCAATGACGTTGGAGACTGCAAACCTAAGTGCAGAATTTATAAAATTAGGAGCTGGCTAAAGTGATACCCATTTTTCAGCCATTTTCCACCGTGGAGGACAAAAGGTTTCAGGTTTCAGACGGAGCCGTGGCTCATTGTCTGAGTGTCTAAATGAGTCTCACAGGCCTTAATGTGTGTTTGAAGCCATTTATAATTGTTAACTTGTTTGATCTGCTGCTCACCACAAATAAGCACCAACAGAAACTTTGGACTTTTGACTGTATTTTTACAAGTTTTACAGCTTTTCCTACTGATAAAGACCTCCCTTATGGCTGTTCATTAAACACTAAGTAACTAAGCCATAAACAATGAAACGGCAGAAATGTTTCACTTTCTATTATAGAAATTTCCTTTTTTTATGACTACAGTTAAGAAAAGAGCAGTCTGGGCAATGAACTACCAGAACCTTTTCTGTAATTTTACAGATTTATTTATTGAAGTTCAAAGTCTTGCTGACAGATTTCTTCTTTGTCACAGCAACTTTTTTTTTATTATGCAGAAAAACAGTTCAAGTGTAACTTCTTTTCACTGACAGAAAGAGGAGTTTCACTGGTTCAGGCCACTGAAGATCAAAGTGGGCAGTATGTGGCCTGTGATGTAAAATTAGTTTGACACCTTTAGTGCAAAACGAGCATCAAACAGAACTGGTCCAACCATTAATCTTAGTGTGTGAAGAGGACTCTCCATTTACATTAACAAACTGGAGTCTATTAGATAGATATGATACAAACCACTGCAGAGCAGTACCTGTAACACCTACAGCATGCTCTAATCGCTCTAATAGGATATTATGGTCGACAGTATCGAACGCTGCACTGAGGTCTAGCAGGACAAGCACAGAGATGAGTCCACTGCTCTTATGGTCCAGGTAGGAAATGGTGTGCAGAGGCAGCACTGTTGTATAATCTGTGGATCTATCTGGCCTGTAGGCAACCTAAAAAGGGTCAAGTGTAGCAGGCAGTGAATATGTGATATGAGCTTTGACTGTATGCTTATAATCATGGAGGTGAGTGCTACTGGGCAATCATCATTGAGGGAGCTCACACTGGGTTTCTTCAGAACAGGGATGATAGTGTTATTCTTGAAGCATGAGGGGACTACAGACAGCAGCAGGGAGAGGTTAACGATGTCTGTGATACCATACCAGCAGCATGGTATCATGGTGTGGCAATGCAAGCAGTGGTGCAGAACACCGCTGTAAACTCTCTGGGCAGATAAAATAGCGAGGTGTTCACGATCAGGAGAGAACCCTTATGAAACTGCTTGTACATCCACACACCAGTTTTATGCACACATCCATTCCCCTGCACTTACCCAACTTCTTTGTACAGTCCTAACGGTTATTGAAAGAACAGAAAGGTCCATTGGAGCAATGGTCAAGTCAGAGACTGTGGGATCCACCCATGTCTCTGTAAAATTAAATACATTACAGTCCTTAACAGGACGTAGTTCGTCTAGCTTGGCGTTAGCTAGAAGAATGCTGGGAAGTGGAGAACGGTGTTGTCTGTTCCTCAGTTTGACCAGGACTCGAGGTTTTTTCAACCCTTTTCCATACCCACGTACAGTCAATTGGTGTGGTTCCTGATTGTGAATATTTGAGGACATCTAAAAGAGTATCTGTCATAGGTGACCAGTGCATTGCATGCTAAAAAAAAATAGCGCTACACGACAAAAATGCTAAACTGAGGAGAACACCGAGTGATGGCAGCCATCCCCACTGGTGCCATCTTACTAACAGACTGCATGTGCATTTGAGAGTTTTACCAGGGAAGAAAGCGTCTGATTTGATGCTTTCTTTAGTATCCAGAGTTGTATGATGTGAAGATGTAATGCAGTTAAAAAAGATAATTGGCCTCTGTCCGAGCAGTGTTCAGGTAGCTGCTCTGCACTGTGTTATATGGAGTATTTTACCTACTTTACACAATTCACTTTACATAACTGGCCTCACTCACCTATTCATTCAAACACTTTTTTCTATGCTTTTAAGTGCTTTCTATCTAACATTAACACACATTCACACTTTGGTGGATGCAACTTGGGTTAGTGTCACGGCCTTTTATGTTCCAAACACCAAAAAAGTCCAAGAAAAGGCCATGGGTGGCAACGGGAGGTTTGTTTTAGAACGCACTTCTGACTTCATTGTTTTAAAATCATATGGCGTTTATTTTGTGGAAAATTATAAACAAAAATCAACCAAATAACTTCTTAAAACTTAAAATTAAACGAAAGTTAACTTAATTTGCTTTAACAACTTCAAAAGTGGTCAAAAAATCATTTTCTAACCCTCCCGTCTTCCCATCAGACATTTGGCAAACAAAAAATATCCTTACCACACCCCTCCAGGGTGCTCTTAATCCCGTGATTAATGGGAGGGTCCTCAAGCCAATAAACCAATCACTGTCCAAAACCTTTTCCAATAAAATGAATTACAAATTTACATAACAAAACTAGGTCAGCATATTCTTACAACTTTAAAGAAAAAACAAAAATTAATACAAATTGCGTTTTATAAACATTCAACAAAAATGGCCACAACAGTTAGTATCTTGCCCAAGGATATTTGGCATGATGACTGCACCAGCCAAAGATCAAACCACCAACCCTCCAATGAAAACCAAAGAAATCATCAGACAGAACAGGGTTTCAGTAAATACTTAGAAATGTTCACTTTCTATGCCATATGTGAGAATAAGATCCAGAGTATGATTAAAGTAGGAAGTGGGTTCTTTAACATTTTAAGAGAGCCAGTTGAGTAGTAATAGATTAAATGCCATGTTGAGGATGTCATTTTCAGTATCTACATAGATGTACTAAATCACTGGATGCACTACATCAGTACAATGTAAGTTTGAGAAATTGACATGTTGTCACATATCTGTGTATTTGTGCGTGGATTTGAGCATGCATATGCAAGTCCTCAAAGAATACACACAAATCACAGTACAGATTGATAAATCTTTGTTTATGGTCATATTGTATGAATTCATAACACTTTTGAGGTAAATTTCTCTCCATATGTCTGGGTCTTTATGATTGATTAATAAAGTTGTTTACACTTTTCCTCCTCTGCCTTCGAGGATTCTAACAATTAGTATGACTCGGGATGTTGATTCATGTCAAATAATATAATCATTCTGCTGTAACCAGGTTTCTGTAATGCAGAATAAATCAATATATTGATGAATTATTAAATCATATTCTACCTTCTTTGTTATTTCTTTAATGTTGAAATAAACGTTTGATGATATTTGGTTTGCTTTTAAGTGGTCAAACAGTCTTTATAGGAATGGGGTTTTGGGAGTATAACAGGAGGAGAGAAGCTGCAGAGAGGCGTGTAAGACTGCAACTCTGCCTTCTGGTCTCAACCCTGGACAATTATTTTGCAGGGGATTTAATAAATTTGGCCAGCTTTGTGTAATAGGATATTATCTGAACATTTTTTATTAAATGGGCTACACAATACACCACTGTGACATGTAACAGAAAGAGTAAGTGAGACTGTACAGCAGAGAGAGCCAACACCAAGTGACAGCACCACCCATCATTTATTTATTAAAATGTTGCTAACTGGAATCTTCACTTGCTCCTCCTGTGATGATAAAGACCTGTACGAATCTGTGTTCTCACCATTGCTGTAGATGCCACTGAAGTCAGCTGGTGCCAGTTTTCTTTCACTAAATTCTGAGCTCCGCTTTGGTTTGTCCGTGCTAGCTGTTTCACCAAAGTCCCTGTCTGAAATCACAATATGGAAGATGATCCCTGGAGGGCTTTCCTTTCTCCATTCCCTCCACAAAGCTTCAACTTTAAACTTTAAAACAAGTAAAGATTGTACATATAACTGACTGAAACTGTGTATATAATATATATATACATATTAGAGGTGCAACAATACTCGTATCGATATTGAACCGTTCGATACAGTGCTTTCGGTTCAGTACACATATGTATCGAACAATACAAAGTTTTTAATTTATTTTATCAACTTTTCTTCTGACAATGCTGTCTGTGTTGAGAACTCAGTGGATCTGCGTTCGACTACTCCGCCTAGGCTGCACTGTCGAGCGCAGATCCACTGAGCGCAGCGCAAGCTAGCGAGACAGAAGCTAAGCTCGTTGCAACATGGCAAATTGAACCTCCCCCACCCTCATTCAGATGTGGTGTTTGGAAATATTTTGGTTTTCATGTGAAGTATGACCCTGAAGGTAAGCGCGTCATGGACTAAAGTAAAACAGTATGTTGGATGTGCCACGCAATGCTCAATTACATTGGTGGGAACTAGCGTGTTAGCGCAGTTAGCTCGTTAACGTGTTAGCCGTCCAGCCCCACGCACGGGGCTCGTTAACAGAGATTTGCCGTGTTGTGGCGTTAACGTCATTTCAACGAGATTAACGCTGACAGCACTAGTGGGAACACAACGAATATGACTGCACATTTACTCTGACATCATCCTAGTGCAAAGACAAGTGGAAGCCGACAAAAACAACAAGCACGCATGCTACAAACTTTACCCGAGTCATTTAGACAGCCGTTAGCACATGATTCTCCTTATGGGGACCTGATATGTTTAATATGCTGCTGAGAATATAGCCCAGAAGAAGCTATAGTAGAGCTTTTATTTTGGAAAGAGACATTTCTCTGTAATAAACTCTCTTTTCCAAAGAATTATTATTATTTTGTTGTTTCAGCAACATTAAATTTAAAAACTGTACTTTTGAGTTAAAATATATATTTATAATTTTAATAAATGACAAATTAAAAAGGCATGAACATTTTTTTGTATTGGAAAAATATCGAACTGTGACACCAAAGTATTGAACCGAACCGTGAATTTTGTGTATCGTTGCACCCCTAATACATTATATATACACATTTTCACTAAAAAATACTTTCTGAACAGAGTGTATATCTCTGCAGCTAACATGACAAACTCTTCAAGTGAAACTGCATATTTCAAAAACAAAAATCTTAAAGTCCAACATATCTAATAAACATGTATTTGAAAAGCAATTTCTCTTACCTGACAGCTTTAGAAAATTCATATCCGTACAAATCAGAGTCAACTGCCGAAATATGTTTCAAAGTAACTTGGTTGCATCCCACTATAAATTAAAAAGCAGTCAGATGAGACATCCTCAGAAACATATTTCCAGCTTCACTTTTTCTTAGCGAGAATATAAACTGGATAAACAAACAATACGGTTGCTTAGTTCTAAGTTCATACAACCTAAGACATACAAACACTGTGCTAGTCAGTGTACTGCATTTAAAGGGCTGCAGGCAAAATAAGGTGTGGCCCACACAATGCTACTATGAGTGTGAGTAAATAGTTTCAAACAAGCACACCTGCGTGTGGTTTTGATTATAAAACATAAAAAGGCTTGGATAAATATTTGCTTGAAACTTGAATGAGATTTTTAGTATTTTGTGATGCACATTTGATTATCATTAGGTGTATGCAATTTCTGATTCACATTTAACCAAGCCACGGGTGTTGCATTAGGAAGAGTATCTGGCATAAAATCTTTGCTATATTAAACATGAATTATCTAGAATGACATGTCCATAGCAGATAGTTCAGGGCATGGGTTAACAATGGCTGCCCTCCAGTGCTGCTGGCCAAAAATGTCCTGGAGGAAACTGTGCTACTGCTCGCCAAAATAAAACAAAGAAGGGAAAGGTGGTTCAGAAGCAGTGAGACGTGGACTTTGGAGGTGAGGCTAGGGATTTTAAAAGTGGAGACTATGAGAGCTGGTTGATATGAAGAAGAGAAGGAAGGTAGATATAATGTATGTGGATGAAACCAGGTTGAAGAGAAGTAAGATTCACTGTGCACTCAGGTGATTAATGTGCTGGCTCTTGTAAACCGTTTTCTCTTCACAAAGCACTTTATACAATCTGCCCAAGCACTTTTTAAAAATGTTTTTTCTAAGTAAGTGCTATCTATCCCACATTTACACGCGTTCATAGTCCTATAGAGGTGGAATGTGAAGTAAAGAGGAGCCTGCAGATTGTTGTAGAGTCTTTGCCTTACAAAATAAAGACTCTTGAGGCAACTGTGCTCTCGCTGGTGGGATCAGCTAGCCGCTATCCACTGCCCTTTATGGTGTTTTCAGTTCTGACCTTAATGATGATGCCAGCAAGCCGATCTCCTGTGCCCTTAATGGTGATGTAAGCAAGCTGCACACCGCTGCCCTGTCTGATTATGTCAGCAATCTGCAATACTCTCCTCTACACTGGCTGGTGATGTCAGCAACATCACCAGCCAGTGATGGGGGCTACTTTACAAGGGGGCTTGTGCTGCATGCTTAGGCCATCTACACTACACCAGGGCCTTTGCTGCTTGCTGAGGTCATTTACATTACACCAGGGGCTGAGCTGCTGACTGAGTCCAGCTTCACCATACAAGGGCCTGTGATGCTGGCTGATACCATCTTCACGACACCATGGCCTGTCTCGCTGACAGAGGCCACCTACATTACACCAGGGCCTGTGCTACTGGATGAGGACATCTATAGCACACCATGGCCTGTGCTGCTGGCTTAGGCCCTCTTCACCTCACCAGCATCTGTACTGCTTGCTGAAGCCATCTACAGCACAACAGGGCATGTGCCGCCAGCAAAAGGTAAACTGAGCCTTATCGGGGCCTCTGCTTTTGGTTTCGGCCATTTAAAGCACAGTAGCGCCTGTGCTGCTGGTTGAGGCCATATACACTATAATTATTGAAGTTAACTCAGAAAGATCAATTGGAGAAAAAGAGTCTAACGTAACATCAATGGTACTAAGAGTAGCTGTAGATAATGTTACATCTGTGGGATGATTATTGGTCATTTTTTCTCTAATGATAAAAATTTATTTGTGAAGAAGTTCATGAAGTCATTACTAGTTAACGTTAAAGGGATGGCTGGCTCAACAGAGCTCTGACTTTTTGTCAGCCTGGCTACAGTGCTGAAGAGAAACCTGGGGTTGTTCTTATTTTCTTCAATCAGTGATGAATAGTAAGATGTTCTGGCTTTGTGGAGGGCTTTCTTATAAAGCAGCAAACTATTTCTCCAGGCTAAATGATGATCTTCTAAATTTGTGACACGCCATTTCCTCTCCAGCTTACGAGTCATCTGCTTTAGACTATGCGTTTGAGAATTATACCACAGAGTCAGGTACTTCTGATTTAAGGCCTTAGTTTTCACTGGAGCTACAGTATCCAGAGTCGTAAAATCACCCACAATAATTATTTTATCTGAGCTCAGAACTAAATCAGAAATCAGAAAAACAGAAACTCTGTGTAAGGCCCAGGTGGACGATAGATGATAACAAGTAAGACTGGTTTCTGAGTTTCACAGCTGGGGTGGACAATGTTAAGCATCAGGCTTTCAAATGAATTAAAAGTCTGTCTGGGTCTTTGGTTGATTAATAGGCTGGTGTGAAAGATTGCTGCCAGACCTCCCCCTCGGCCTGTGCTTCGAGATTTCTGGTAGTTAGAATGACTCGGGGGTGTTGATTCATTTAAACTAACATAATCATCCTGCTGCAACCAGGTTTCTGTAAGGCAGAGTAAATCAATTATTAAGTCATGTACTAACAGAGACTTGGAGGAGAGAGACCTAATGTTTAATAATCCACATTTCACTGTTTTACTCTTTGGTTCAGATGTAGAGACTGTATTGTCCTTTCTTTGTGATTTTTTATGTTTAAGTGTCAGGGTTCCTGGGTCGTTGACCCAGTGATTTCAGTTTGTTCATGTTCAGTTTAGTTTGCCACATTAATGTTCTCACTTCCTGTTTTTCCCGTGTCAGCTTGTGTCATTAGTCAGATTATTCAAAGGAGCTTGCAAAGAAAAGCGTCTGGACTTCTTTAAGTTGCTTGAAGACGTTTCACCTCTCATCCGAGAAGCTTCTTCAGTTCTAAGGTCAAATGGTGGAGAGTCCCAGATATAAACCTAGTGGGAGTTTCCCCCCACAGAGGGACAAAAGGACCCCCTGATGATCCTCTAATCGCCTGAGCCAAGGTGTGAAACCAGGTGTGGGTCCCAATCAGCCAGAGTTTCGGGTGAGCTCATTGTGAAACCTGGCCCCACCTTATCATGCGAATTCCTGAGGTCAGATGTCCCAGGATGTGAGTGGGTGTTAAGGCGTCTGGGGAGGGAACTCAAAACTGGATTATCGGTGTGTAACTTTGCCAAAACAATGTCGGACTCTGTAGTTTTCTCTGGTCCCCTCCCCAATCAGACCAGGAGTGACATGTTTAGCCGCATGTTCTCCTTAAATTGCTGGCTGTCTGAGTGGTGTCCCAGAAATGATGTGGGCTTCATAGATAATTGGCAAACCTTCTGGAGGAAACCTGGTCTTGTTAGGAGAGATGGCATCCATCCCACTTTGGATGGAGCAGCTCTCATTTCTAGAAATATCGACAAATTTATTAAACCCCTCAAAACATGACTATCCAGAGTTGGGACCAGGAAGCAGAGTTGCAGTCTTACACGCCTCTCTGCAGCTTCTCTCCTCCTGCTACCCCCCCAAAAACCCATCTCCATAGAGACTGTGTCTGCTTCCAAAAAGACAAAAAACAAACTAAAAACCAGCAACAAACAACTTAAACATTTACAAAGAAAGAACAATACAGTATCCACATCTGAACCAAAGAGTAAAACAGTGAAATGTGGATTATTAAATATTAGGTCTCTCTCCTCCAAGTCTCTGTTAGTACATGACTTAATAATTGATCAACAAATTGATTTACTCTGCCTTACAGAAACCTGGTTGCAGCAGGATGATTATGTTAGTTTAAATGAATCAACACCCCCGAGTCATTCTAACTACCAGAAATCTCGAAGCACAGGTCGAGGGGGCGGTTTGGCAGCAATTTTTCACACCAGTCTATTAATTAATGAAAGACCAAGACGGACTTTTAATTCATTTGAAAGCCTGATGCTTAACATTGTCCACCCCAGCTGTGAAACTCAGAAACCAGTCTTACTTGTTATCATCTATCGTCCACCTGGGCCTTACACAGAGTTTCTGTCTGATTTCTCAGACTTTATATCTAATTTAGTTCTGAGCTCAGATAAAATAATTATTGTGGGTGATTTTAACATCCATGTTGATGCTAAAAATGACAGCCTCAACATGGCATTTAATCTGTTGTTAGACTCAATTGGTTTCTCTCAAAATGTAAAAGAACCCACCCACCACTTTAATCACACTCTAGATCTTGTTTTAACATATGGCATAGAAACTGAACATTTAACAGTGTTTCCTGAAAACCCTCTCCTGTCTGATCATTTCTTGATAACATTTACATTTACAATAATTGATTACGCAGCAGTGGAGAGTGGACTTTATCAAAGTAGATGTCTTTCTGAAAGCGCTGTAACTAAGTTTAAGAATATAATCCAGCCACTGTTATCATCGTCAATGCCCTGTACCAACACAGAGCAGAGCAGCTATCTGAACGCTACCCCAACAGAGGTCGATTATCTTGTTAATAATTTCACCTCCTCACTACGTACGACTCTGGATACTGTAGCTCCAGTGAAAACTAAGGTCTCTAATCAGAAGTACCTGACCCCGTGGTATAATTCTCAAACACGTACCCTAAAGCAGATGACTCGTAATCTGGAGAGGAAATGGCGTGTCACAAATTTAGAGGATCATCATTTAGCCTGGAGAAATAGTTTGTTGCTTTATAAGAAAGCCCTCCGCAAAGCCAGAACAGCTTACTACTCATCACTGATTGAAGAAAATAAGAACAACCCCAGGTTTCTCTTCAGCACTGTAGCCAGGCTGACAAAAAGTCAGAGCTCTTTTGAGCCAACCATCCCTTTAACGTTAACTAGTGATGACTTCATGAACTTCTTCACAAATAAAATTTTTATCATTAGAGAAAAAATTACCAATAATCATCCCACAGATGTAATATTATCAACAGCTACTCTTAGTTCCATTGATGTTAAGTTAGACTCTTTTTCTCCAATCGATCTTTCTGAGTTAACTTCAATAATTACTTCCTCCAAACCATCAACGTGTCTTTTAGACCCCATTCCTACAAAACTGCTCAAAGAAGTCCTGCCATTGATTAATTCTTCGATCTTATATATGATCAACCTATCTCTAATAATCGGCTATGTACCACAGGCCTTCAAGGTGGCTGCAGTTAAACCTTTACTCAAAAAGCCATCTCTAGACCCAGCAGTCTTAGCTAATTATAGGCCAATCTCCAACCTTCCTTTCATATCAAAAATCCTTGAAAGAGTAGTTGTCAAACAGCTAACAGATCATCTGCAGAGGAATGGTTTATTTGAAGAGTTTCAGTCAGGTTTCAGAGTTCATCACAGCACAGAAACAGCTTTAGTGAAGGTTACAAATGATCTTCTTATGGCCTCTGACAGTGGACTCATCTCTGTGCTTGTCCTTCTTGACCTTAGTGCAGCGTTCGATACTGTTGACCATAATATCCTGTTAGAGCGATTAGAACATGCTGTAGGTATTACAGGTATTGCACTGCAGTGGTTTGTATCATATCTATCTAATAGACTCCAATTTGTGCATGTAAATGGAGAGTCCTCTTCACACACTGAGGTTAATTATGGAGTTCCACAGGGTTCAGTGCTAGGACCAATTCTGTTTACATTATACATGCTTCCCCTAGGCAGCATCATTAGAAGACATAGCATACATTTTCACTGCTATGCAGATGACACCCAGCTCTATCTGTCCATAAAGCCAGATAACACACACCAATTAGTTAAACTGCAGGAATGTCTTAAAGACATAAAGACTTGGATGGCCACTAACTTTCTGCTTCTTAACTCAGATAAAACTGAGGTCATTGTACTCGGCGCTGAAAAGCTTAGAAATATGGTATCTAACCAGATTCTTACTCTGGATGGCATTACCTTGGCCTCCAGTAACACTGTGAGGAACCTTGGAGTCATTTTTGACCAGGATATGTCCTTCAACGCACATATTAAACAAATATGTAAGACTGCGTTCTTCCATTTGCGCAACATCTCTAAAATTAGAAATATCCTGTCTCAGAGTGATGCTGAAAAACTAGTTCATGCATTTATTACTTCCAGGCTGGACTACTGCAATTCATTATTATCAGGATGTCCAAAAAACTCACTGAAAAGCCTTCAGTTAATCCAAAATGCTGCAGCAAGAGTACTGACAGGGACTAGAAAGAGAGAGCATATTTCTCCTGTTTTGGCTTCCCTTCATTGGCTTCCTGTTAAATCCAGAATTGAATTCAAAATCCTGCTCCTCACATACAAGGTCTTAAATAATCAGGCCCCATCTTATCTTAATGACCTTGTAGTACCATATCACCCTATTAGAGCACTTCGCTCCCACTCTGCAGGCCTACTTGTTGTTCCTAGAGTATTTAAAAGTAGAATGGGAGGGAGAGCCTTCAGTTTTCAGGCCCCTCTTCTGTGGAACCAGCTTCCAGTTTGGATTCGGGAGACAGACACTATCTCTACTTTTAAGATTAGGCTTCAAACTTTCCTTTTTGCTAAAGCATATAGTTAGGGCTGGACCAGGTGACCCTGAATCCTCCCTTAGTTATGCTGCAATAGATGTAGGCTGCCGGGGGATTCCCATGATGCATTGAGTTTTTCCTTTCCAGTCACCTTTCTCACTCACTATGTGTTAATAGACCTCTCTGTATTGAATCATATCTGTTATTAATCTCTGTCTCTCTTCCACAGCATGTCTTTTATCCTGTCTTCCTTCTCTCACCCCAACCGGTCGCAGCAGATGGCCGCCCCTCCCTGAGCCTGGTTCTGCCGGAGGTTTCTTCCTGTTAAAAGGGAGTTTTTCCTTCCCACTGTCGCCAAAGTGCTTGCTCATAGGGGGTCATATGATTGTTGGGCTTTTCTCTGTATCTATGAAGCGCCTTAACATTTTTAATTAATGATTTAATCACTGAGCACAGCCTTGATTTTATGTTTTTAACTGAAACTTGGTTGGACCAAAGTAACAGTGGAGCTGTTCTCATCGAGACGACCCCTCCTAACTACAGTTTTATCAGTGAGGCCAGGGTGAGCAGGAGAGGAGGAGGGGTTGCTGTCTTATTTAATGAATCATTTCAATGTAAGCAGCTATCTCCTGGAAGTTTTCAGTCTTTTGAATATGTGGCTTTACAGCTGAAGGCCCCATCCAAAGTTGTGTTTCTTAATGTTTACAGGCCTCCCAAATACTGCACAGACTTTTTTAATGATCTCAGTGAACTGCTGTCTGTGATCTGTGTTGATTTCGACTGTGTAATTATTGTTGGGGATTTTAACATCCATGTGGACAACCCTCAGGATAAAGGGACTAAAGACCTGAGTAACACTCTGGGCAACTTTGGGCTGACTCAGCATGTAACAGAGCCCACACATAATAGAGGACACACTCTTGACCTGCTGATCTCCAAGGGCCTGAGCATTTCAAAGGTTACTGTGTCTGATGTGGGCCTGTCTGATCATTACTGTGTTTTCTTTGAAAGTAAAATCTCAGCCCACACAAATATATCAACAGCAGTGATCACAAAACGGTGTATAACTGAATACAGTAGTGAGATATTTAACCAGGTCTTCCCATTAACACCTGACCTGTCCAGAGGTTCAGTCAATGAGCTCATCAATAGCTTCAATGCTAAAGTGTTAAATGTAATGGATACAATTGCTCCCATTAAGGTGAAGGTTATCTCTGGAAGGAAAAAGTCTCCATGGAGAAACTCCACACTAGTGAAAAATGAAAAAAGAGAGTGTAGGAAAGCTGAGCGCAGATGGAGAAAAACAAACCTCCAGGTTCATTATGACATCTATAAAGAGAAACTTCACAATTATAATTTACAACTGAGGAGTGCAAGGAGGTCCTACTTCTCTGACATCATCACTAAAAATAGTCATAATGCTCGGGTCTTATTTTCTACAGTTGACAGGCTAACAAACCCTCCTGTGTCAGTGGCAGCTGAACTTCATTCGACCATGGCCTGCAATGACTTTGCCAAATTCTTCACAGAAAAAATCCAAAAGATTAGACAAGCAATTGGTACATCAACAGCAGATCCAGAATATGTACTGTGTCCACCGAAAAACTGTTTAAACACCATGAAACAGTTTCACCCGATTAACAGCAAAGACCTGGAGGACATCTTAGGTCAACTGAACTCCTCCTCTTGCTGTTTAGATGTCCTGCCAACAAGTTTTTTCAAAAAGGTCTCAAAGACTTTGGAGTCAGACCTGTTACAGATCGTCAATTTTTCTTTATTATCAGGTGTGTTTCCAGAATCACTAAAAACGGCTGTAATTAAACCTGTACTAAAAAAGGACAATCTTGACAAGACACAAATGAACAACTACAGGCCGATCTCAAATCTCCCATTTTTAAGTAAGATCATTGAAAAAGCAGTTTCTCAACAGCTCAATTACTTCTTAAAACAGAATAACTGCTATGATGCCTTCCAGTCAGGTTTTAGACAGAACCACAGCACTGAAACCGCTCTGACCAAAGTGTTTAATGACATATGTCTGAATACAGACAGTGGAAAAATGTCAGTCTTAGTTTTACTGGATCTCAGTGCAGCATTTGATACAGTTGACCACAACATATTACTCAAACGACTGGAGAACTGGACAGGTCTTTCAGGAACTGTACTAAACTGGTTCAAAACATACTTAGAAAACAGGAAATACTTTGTATCAATAGGTATCTTCACATCTGAGCAGACAAGTATCACATGTGGAGTTCCCCAAGGTTCCATCTTGGGACCTCTTCTGTTTAACATTTACATGCTCCCACTGGCACAGATTATAAACAACAACAAAATAAACTATCACAGCTATGCAGATGACACGCAATTATATATCACAATGTCACCAGGAGACCAAGGCCCTGTACAGGCTCTTGGTAAATGCATTGAGGAAATTAATGACTGGTTGTGTCACAATTTTCTCCAGCTAAACAAAAACAAAACTGAAGTAATAGTCTTTGGCGCCAAAGAAAAACGATTACAGGTCACCAGAGAACTTCAGTCTATACACCTAAAAACCACAAACCAGGCGAGAAATTTGGGTGTAGTGATGGATGCAGACCTAAACTTAGAAAAACACATTAAGACAATAACAAAATCAGCTTACTATCACCTCAAGAATATATCAAGGATAAAAGATCTGATGTCCCAACAGGACCTGGAAAAACTAGTCCATGCATTCATCTTTAGTAGGCTTGATTACTGTAACAGCATCTTTACAGGTCTACCTAAAAAATCAGTCAGACAACTACAGCTCATTCAGAACTCTGCTGCTCGAGTCCTCACTAAGACCAAAAAAGTGGACCACATCAGTCCAGCTCTGAGGTCTTTACACTGGCTGCCTGTCCGTCAGAGGATAGACTTTAAAGTTCTGATGCTGGTCTATAAAGCTCTGAATGGTTTAGGACCAAAATACATCAGTGACCTCCTGACCCAGTATGAACCTTCCAGATCCCTCAGGTCATCTGGATCTGGTCTTTTATCAGTTCCCAGAGTCAGAACCAGACACGGAGAAGCCGCATTCAGCTTTTATGCTCCTTATATCTGGAACAAACTCCCAGAAAGCCTCCGATCCGCTGAAACACTCAGTTTATTTAAATCCAGGTTGAAGACTCACCTGTTTTCAGTTGCATTTGAATAAAGCACCAAATCCGCACTCAAAACTTACACTTTAACTACTGATTTTATCTACTGTTCTGATTTTATCTGTTTTGATTTTATATACTGTTTTGTTTGTTTGTTTGTTTGTTTGTTAATTAGTTAGTTTGTTTGCTTGTTTTAATCAATTTTAAATCATGCTTTTTATTTGTTTTTGTTTCTAATGTCTCTGTAAAGCACTTTGAATCACCTTGTTGTTGAATTGTGCTATACAAATAAACTTGCCTTGCCTTGCCTTGAGGCGACATTTGTTGTGATTTGGCGCTATATAAATAAAATTGAATTGAATTGAATTGAATTGGATTATAGATGGCAGACAGTTGGTGTCGTAAACCACCGCCTCTGTTCAAAGATGGTCGCTCACAGTGGACATTAAATCTGGGACTCCCCACCATTTGAGCGACCATCTTTGAACAGAGGCGGTGGTTTACGACATGGCGGCCGTTGCTAAGTTTTAAAATTACTCTTACTAATCTTTCTGGGTCATAAGATAAACCTTTAACATATTTTCAGGCGAGAAAGTAGCTGTGTAAACATCAAATATCTGCTCGGTTTATCAAGATATCGCATATTTGCAAAAGTGCTTCGACGTTTTCGGAGACGTCTGCTACCCACCAGCTCAATAGCTAGTCGGGAGCTCGAGGGTCACTGAAGCCGCCGAGAACGGTACACCTCCATTTTCACATCATTTTCAGATCACCGCGGATTTTGGCTACTCAGGTTAAACGTAATATATAAGTCACTTAGACAACCTAAAAATGTTATTGTTGGGCTTTTTTCAGTGTTTTGTTTGTTTGTGAGTAAATCGGTTTGGCTGAGATTAAAGTTATTAGATTAGATAAAATAAAACTTTATTAATCCCCTGGGTGGGTTCCTCCGGGATTTTCACACAGCTGAATAAACGTCAAATAGAAAACTGATTAAACAGAAGTGTGAGAGGGTCGAGAATTTACGCCAGTGTCCTGTTATATTTTAGATAGCAAGGAGCAGACGGCCGAATTTATTAAACTCCACCGAGACAGCGGTGACGCTAATCAGAAGGCTAGACCGTCCAATTTCCCCAGACGTTTACTTCCAGCCTACCCGACCTTCTGAGGACCCGGCCCACGTAGACCGCGAAGGCTGGGTCTTCAGGAGGATGCAGCCCATGAATTTGGACACGACATCTGGCTGGGCCGCGCTATGAATTTTGGGATATGGTGGGCCACGAAGGACACACCCGACCCATCCTTCAAATTCGGGGAAAAGGAGGACGCATTTGTCGGCTGCATTTGGAGGAGTCTACGAATTTGGACAGCCTTCGGCGCGTCGCTGTGACGTAATCGGTCTACAAATGCGGCCTCAGGAGGATGCAGCCCATGAATTTGGACACGACATATAAATGGGTCTCTCCGTTCTCCCATCATCCTTTGCTTACACATGTTGCGTCTGATTGGTTAGAGCTGAACGCATCCAAAACTAACAGGAGAGGTGAATAAAACTATAAATGTGTTTTGCGTGTGAAATAAAAATAATAAACCTAACAAAGGATTATGTACGTTAAATCTGCGCACTTTCAGATCGTGAATCACTTTGGAAAACACTGTGTGATGGCCACAACATGAAGCAATTTTACTGTTGAATTATCAGTGATACTTTCATGTGTTTTTGTTGAGAAATGTTAACGATGTCATTAAAAGAAAGCTTTAAATTAGGGAGAAAAACACATCGGGGGAGAGGGTCCCCGGTTCTCCAGTTAGATTGTACTTCACAGCGTCATGTTTCGCGTTGGCTGGAGCCTCTGCTCGAAGCGTCTCCTCTCGCCGCGAGCGGGTTCATATTGGAATGAATTGACAACCCACAGAGTCTCATTGAAACGTGGAAGGGTACCTTTACCGTCAGCATGGGAAGCTAAGGGACGTGACAAATCGTCAGTATTTTACGCGTTGGGAGTGAGAACGGGTTGGATTTAGATACATGAAAGTAATTTTGTGCTGTCGCTTGCATTTATGTACTGTCGCATACATTAAGCCTAAATATTGCCTGAGACTGTTCTTGTTAAATGATGAAAAACTCAAAGGCACGTTTCAGCAGTGGATCTGTGTGAAATCAGCAACTTGCAAAAATAAATCAGAATGTGGGCTATTGATTCTAAAAGTGCAATTAAATCATCTCAGCAGCTTTACTCATGAAATTATTGCAGTTAGCTGAATTCATATGTTGCATCTCTATATATATCTATCTATATAGATAGATAGATAGATAGATAGATAGATAGATAGATAGATAGATAGATAGATAGATAGATAGATAGATAGATGTTATACATATATATATATTTATTTATGTGAGCAGTGCGGAAACCTGCACTGATCTGACCTAATTTCTCCCTCATCCTGATTCCTGACCTGGGAAGGGAGAGAAATATAGTTTTTGTTTTGTTTTTGTTTCTCTTCTTGTTTTGTTGAATTCCTTCAAGGAGAACACAGAGTGTGAAGAAGTGGGCAGCAAGGACTTGAAATAGGGAGGCTGGGGATAGAGAGGAATCAGCAGGCACCTAGTTTTGAGAGACAGTGGTTGTTGATCTCTGTGTTGTAGAATCATTACCCTGTTTTATGTCGCATTATACTTCTCTTTTTTCCCCCATATATTTTTACTGAAATTTTCTGTTGCACAATACAAACAAATATTTGAACACCCTCACATTCACACACCCATCCCTACATCAAACCTGCCTACATCATATTCAAATGTAGAAATTGGCATTCACAGTAATACAAAAATACCAGGAATTAGGATAAACAAGATTCTCCCATCCTTCCCTTCTTCTTTTCCTTCTTTTTCATAAACGTCCTTCACCTCCACTCCCTAAAATATCCATATATGGCTTCTACATATTCACAAAGTCCCAGTGTTTGCCCTTGGCAATATATGTTAGTCTTTCCAGGCCTAGAGAGGCTGCAATTTCCTTCTTCCAGAGTCCCATGGAGGGAGCATCCATACTCTTCCAACATAGTGGAATGGCTCTTCTGGCTTGAAGTAATCCATAGTCCAGTAATTTTTTTTTTCCGATTGCTTAAATTCCCTTGGGTATATTCCAAGTACACAGAGTTTTCCTTTCAAAGGGATTTTTACCTTAAACACTTCAGACAGACATTTGATAATGTCTTTCCAAAATTCCTGGATTTTAGGACATTCCAGACAATGAAGAAGAGTTTCTTTTTCAACTAAACATTTAGTACAGATGTCTGGAAAATCATTGGACATATGATGAAGCTTGACAGGTGTTATATAGGTTCTCATGAGCCATTTATATTGCAGTAGTTTAAAGCGTGTGTTGTTTGTTTTTGTGATTTTAAGCAAGCCTGGTTCCAGTCGTTTTCATCTATGTCCTCTTGGAGCTCCCTTCTCCAAGCATCTTGCATTATACTTCTGATTTAGAAGTTGTGAAATTAGATTTGTATTACACTATACTGCTGCTTTATTATTGCGAATGAATTACACTGTTTTATGTTTTATGATACCTTATATTGCTGATTTATAAAGAAATACTGTTTGCATAGAGCCATGGCCTTGCTTTTCTGATTATAAAGAGAAAAGAACATACTGCACGGGAGATTCTCCCTCATTCCTGTCAGGGTCCCTGTGCCTACCCGGTCGGCTCAGTATGGCTACATATGTTTTTATATTCTTTTTTTGTTCCTGCTCTCTCCCTTCCCCTCTTTCCCTGAGCGGAGCTCACCTGTGGGCTCCTGCCCTTGGCCCACGCACCTGTGGCTCATCCACCAGCTCCTTTATAAGATGGCAGCTCTGTGTTTCTCGTCGCTGGACCGTTGCCGACCCTCGTCAGTGTAACCCCAGCTCAGTTACTTCTAGAGTGTTTTCACAGCGAATTGCCTTATGATCCCTTCGTGTCTCTGTGTACAGATTCCCTGGACCAACCCCTGTGTTACCTGAGTGATTGGAGTGTGAAGAGGAGCGTGAGGAGTGGACGGAGTGTGTGTGTGACGTTCGGCGTCTTTCCCGTTCGTGTGTGGACCCCCGGAGCCTGGCTTTCCCCTCACCTTTGTAAATAATCACCTGGTGTATCGTAATAAAGACTCTTGTGCTTTCAAGACCTAGAGCCTGCGCGTGAGTCCGTTCAGTCCCGTTGTGACAATTTCACACAGGAGGAGAAAAACAGGAAGCCAAGGTCGTAACTTAGGCTCACTGGGAGAGAGAAAGAATGTGAATGTTTGTAAAGAGTTTGTGTCCCGTCCGGACGTTTGTAATGCTCAAAGTGTTGTATGGAATAAAGAAAATTGTATTGATTAAAGTGAGAGTTGATTGAGCATTAAACACAGAGTGTTGTTCTTCCTTCAGCCCGAAGATCAAAGAATTGGGGTTTTTTACAGATTATGCACACACACAAACACACATGCAGCTATTACCCATTTCTTCTTTTTATACTTAAGACAACTTTTTCTTGAATGAAGACACTGATCTGTCACATGTAACATGTAGCCAACTTTATTTATTGTTCCACCCCATCTCCTTAACCTGTGTTCAGGTTAGGGAGATGATGGAGGAAATGGTGGGGGTTGTAAAGAAAGGGGTAAAGAAGAAGAAAAAATAGGCAAAAGGGGGATGGAAAGGAGGAAAGAGATAGAGGAGAGACAACCCTAACAATCTCCTCTTGGATAGAAGAAACCTACCAGGCTAAAGAGGGAGCAGTCAACTGCCAGGACTGGTTGGGGGGTGAGGCTGAAAAAGAGAGAGAGAGAAGGAGAGGGGAGCGAGATGGGAGAGGTGTTAGGAGTTAAAGAGAGGGAGATGGGGGAGAGGATTACGATGGAACCGAGGTGGAGGAACACAAAGTAAGTTCAAGTGAGGGAAAAGTAGTGTCCCTCCTCCGGAAACATCAACATGATGTTGAGTCCGATTAGTTGAAAAGCCGAAGCAGCCAGTTCCGCTTCTTCTTCTTCTTCTTCTTCTTACTTGGCAGAATCTCTGGCAGGCTCTTAACCTCAGTTTCGAGTTCAGCCACCTTCACAGTGAGCATTTTCTGTTTGTCTCGTAGACTTTGCAAAGATTCCTGCACAGACAGGCGAGTCCTCTTTTTCTTCTTTTTCTTGTTGTCTGGTGTCTTTTTCTTTCAGAGGCTCCTGCAGAGACATTGCAGTGGATGGCAGCGAGTCCTCTTTTTCCATCTTCTCCTGTTCTCCAGTGACTTTTTCTTTCAGAGGCTCAGATGTTTGCAATTCATTTGCATCAGTGGAATTTTGTTCTTCCGGCTCCTGTGTGATTTTAAGGTAGGACGCTTTGGCCTCTTTCAGCTCTTGGTTAAGAGACTCAACCTTCAAATCATGGACGGCCTTGTTGGAGCAGAGCTGGGATTTCAGGTCACTGATTTCCAGGTTGAGCGTCTCCTGCTCCTGCATGTGTTTAATAAACTTGATTTATTGACCAAACTGTCCAGTTACATGTTTATAAATAATATATTGGCCAAATTTCCATATGTTATGGACCTGGGGGTAGAACTGATTATAAACAGGTAAGAAGTTCTTATGAACTTATGACATAAACCATAATGCATTTAAGGTTATCCTGTTTGTTTTTTATTTAAGAAGAGGAGTTGTTCCACTGTGCCAACATCGAGGGTCGTGTCTGTTTCTCTTCTTGTAGGTCATGTCTCCTGGCTCAGAGAAAATCCTCTTGCATGAAACTGAAGAGGCTGGAGTGCAGAGAAACTGCACTGCAAGTTGGTAGAGGTGCAGGTATATGGTCTTTAAAAGCCATTAGTTGTCCTGGAGTGGAGTGGATCCTCTGTCCAGGGAATTAAAGGATGTATCATGTATCCCTGTACTTCCACTGTGACTGTCCTCACTCACTTGGCTATCCAGCAGATCCCACAGACCATCACCAAAAAGAATAAACAAATTAAATGGCTGCACATTTTGTAGAATAGCTTTTTTGTTCTAACAAAGGGATGGTTTGCTTTTAGTGTGGCTTTACTGGAAGTAAGATTTACTGGAAGTTTGACATAGTGTCTTTTATCCTGTCTTCCTTCTCTCACCCCAACCAATCACAGCAGATGGCCCCGCCCCTCCCTGAGCCTGGCTCTGCTGGAGGTTTCTTCCTGTTAAAAGGGAGTTTTTCCTTCCCACTGTCGCCAAAGTGCTGCTCATAGGGGGTCATATGATTGTTGGGTTTTTCTCTGTATCTATGAAGCGCCTTGAGGCGACTTTTGTTGTGATTTGGCGCTATATAAATAAAATTGAATTGAATTGAATTGAATTAAATCTCAGTAACAGGATGTGCAGTTCTTAGCTCACATGTAGTTGAGCTTGGATCCATTAAGACTGAACCACAGCAGCAAAACTACAAAAAATAAAAATAAATCAAAATTTCAGTGTGTTAATTCATTATGTATACTATTTATATACAAAGAGTAAAACTTGTTGTCAATAGTGAGGTGTACAAAGTAACAATTTATCTATGATAGTTTTTTCTACTATCAGATAATGACCCAAAGCAAAGCCACTGGATGCAGAAAGGTTTAGCAGTAAGGAAACAAAGCATGTAGTGCTGCCCGTGGGTCCTAGACTTCAGGCGGACATTAACTGCAAAGGATTTCCATCAAAGTATTTAAAAGAATCCTAATATTTACAGTCATATCAGTTTGTTCAATTACTTTTGAGCAGCTCAAAATGTGGGGCTGTGTTTAAAAATGGCTCAACTACTGAAACAGTCGATGCAATACTTTTGCCAAATCCCTCAAAGTAAAGCTGAAAATCTGCACTTCAATCACATGTTGATTATTTGATTTAAAACCCACAACAGTAACTGGTGTAGAGGCAAAATTACAAAAAATGTATCATCCAAAATCTTGTAAATTCAGGTTGCATCAATGTTCTCTCGTTCTCTGAACAGGGCCAAAGAGAGCTACTTGGAGAGTTACTTCACAAGAACCACACAAGGAGTTTGTTTAAACTGCCATTGCCATTAAATTTAAACTTTTATTTATGTATATTTATTTATTATTATTATTATATTATTATTATAAATATATATATATATATATATATATATATATATATATATATATATATATATATATATATATATATATATATATATATAAATTATTATTTATATATATAATTTAAACATTTAAACTGCCATTTCTTGCCTAATGGCAAGAAACGTGAAGTTCTCAATAAGTCACTACATACTGTAACAGAGGCTTTTCAAGATTCAAGATTCAAAGCGTTTATTGTCATGTGTACAAAGAAAACCATTTCTCTGTACAAGGTAATTCTTTTTCTGCTGTCCACACACAGTTAATATGTACAAATAGATAAATACAAATAACATGAATAAATAAATGGAGACAAAAAAAATAAAAGTATTAAATAGATTTATGTGCACAAGAGCTTAATGTGCGTGTTTGATATGTGAGATGACCTGATGTGCAAAAATTGTTAAAATAGGTCTTAAACGCTCCGCTGTATCCAGCAGGGGGCAGCAGATACAAGCAGAGGATAACTAAATGCCTGAAAGCTCAGCGGAACTTAAACTGTACACTTGTTGATATAAACCTTTGTAGTGATGTCATGTTTACTTTTGGCTGGATTTAACTGAAGTAAAAGCTCTGTTTACACGATATATAGTGTTTGTATAATGTGAATCGTTTTATAGGTGGTAACAACTTCAGATGTAGACTTATGAGAATGAGGCCAATAACAGACAAGTCATTAGATCCTATTTACTTTGGCCTGGCATGAGGGCAATTTTAAATAAACCAACTACAGTCCTCATGTTGCATCGACATGTGTTGCAGTATATCATGTAGCACGTAATATAAAACAGAGATACATCAAAAATAGATCCCGGGTCTTCTTGTTGCAGTGTGGTACCATATTTCAAGCTTAAAGCCTAAATAATTAGCATCATTTTACGCGTCTATCAACTCCACTCCAGCCTCGTCAGACATACCAACGAAGGAGGCGTGGCCTTTGTTGCCTCATTATTGCCACATTTTAAAAAATTATAATAATTTATCAAATGATGAACATCGGGAACAGAGAATTTCTGCTTAAAGGAAGCGCACACACATACACAGCGCACAAACGTTCACAACTGTTCAGTGTGTGTGTTCAGGCAGATGAATCAGGGCTTTGTGGTCGTGTCGCAGGGGAGTAGAGGCCACCCTGCTGGCTGCTACTGCCGATGCCGATCTTAAACATAGCAGCGAAGCCTCAAACACCGCTCAATTCAAAGTTTATGCAAACAGTGCACATAATCCGCATCTATTTTTCTTTGCTGGACACAGATACAAAGGATGGTCGGTATCTTCTTATATAGGAAGCCATGACTGAAAATCCTTAAATGCATCACAGCATATTTTTACCACATGATAATTATTGTTTTTCATCGATACAGTTTCAAAATGTGCATAACATGTGAGTGGGCCGTTCTCCTAACGTCCTTCGTGTCACCTTCACGTCGCTGCTGATACGATCAGGTGCCTCCTCACACCCCTGCCGGCGTGTGGATGTGTAAGTGAGGGAGTGCGTGCGCAGAGGCGTGGTCCGTTGCGTTGCACGTTGCTAAGAGCAAATTTGGCATATAAGCGCAAAATGCGCAGCAGTCCCGTGCAGCCCGCTGCTGACGGTATTCAACAGGTACCTGAACGCACTTGTGAGCGCTCTGTCCTGAGTGGATGTTGCAGAGTTGGAGACCGGACTGCTTGCGCTCAACCCGTGTGATGGATGGATTTAAAGGCTCCTTGGATTGGAAAACTGTCATTATCCAGTGAATGACAGACGGCTTAACTCTAGGAATATTACACCTGGGAGAAAGGTTGGCGCAATTTAGAGGTACACTGGCACTACACTTAGCTATTTTAAAAAAAACACTTTTTATTTATATTCCCATGGCAGAGAATATGTGTTTATTATTCTTTAGTACTTCTCTTCTAATGTTAAATTATATTATCTAAATAAACAGTTAATATTTTTTTCTTTTGGGAATATTAGCACATGCAGTAGTACTGTAACTTTTTAGTAATGGGAATCCCATTAATAAGTAAAGGAATGTTCTTAATAGGAGCTGTGATATAAGAGCTAAAACAAACATTTTGATTGAGCGCTCAGTCTGAGGCAGGCTAACAACCTGCACTGTCTGTCCTGCAGTTTTCCTCGCAGCATCAGTGTTTCCCCCATCATGAGGAGGTCTATTGTTTTCCCTGGTTCGCTGAGAGTAGCGATCTTCTTCCTCTGCCTGAACACAACCATCCAGGCCCTGGCCCTCACCAACTCCACCCGGCTCGAGTCCATCCTGAACAAGTACACAAACAAAGATGAGGAGTGGTGGAGGGCCAAGCCTAGAGGGAGGAGGGCCATCAGCGAGGGAGACATGCACCTCATCCTGGACCTGCACAACAAACTGCGCGGTCAGGTCTACCCTCCTGCTTCCAACATGGAGTACATGGTGAGCACCGAGGACACAGCTATCTGTAGGCCAAGTGCACTGCAGAATATTTAACAGTTCTTTCTGCTGCTTAAAAGGATAAATAGTACTAATATTAATTACACTTTGAAGTTAGAACTCTGTCGTGAATATGGGGTCGTGATTAAATTTAGTACTGATAACAAGCATGCTGTCCCTCCTTACAGTAATCGCTAATGAAAGAAGTGGTTACGTTTTGTAAATGTGTCAATATGCTGTGTGATGTATGACAGGACATTAAGTAGATTGCAGTTAAACTTTTCATTGTTGCTTTTCTGAAACTAAAACCTCCATAGCTCTATAGCTTACCTTTAATTCAATTCAATTCAATTCAATTCAATTTTATTTCTATAGCGCCAAATCACAACAAAAGTCGCCTCAAGGCGCTTCATAGATACAGAGAAAAACCCAACAATCATATGACCCCCTATGAGCAGCACTTTGGCGACAGTGGGAAGGAAAAACTCCCTTTTAACAGGAAGAAACCTCCGGCAGAACCAGGCTCAGGGAGGGGCGGGGCCATCTGCTGCGACCGGTTGGGGTGAGAGAAGGAAGACAGGATAAAGACATGCTGTGGAAGAGAGACAGAGGTTAATAACAGATATGATTCAACACAGAGAGATCTGTTAATACATAGTGAGTGAGAAAGGTGACTGGAAAGGAAAAACTCAATGCATCATGGGAATCCCCGGCAGCCTACATCTATTGCAGCATAACTAAGGGAGGATTCAGGGTCACCTGGTCCAGCCCTAACTATATGCTTTAGCAAAAAGGAAAGTTTGAAGCCTAATCTTGAAAGTAGAGATAGTGTCTGTCTCCTGAATCCAAACTGGAAGCTGGTTCCACAGAAGAGGGGCCTGAAAACTGAAGGCTCTGCCTCCCATTCTACATTATTACATTTATCTTACATTTATAGCTTGATACAAAGAATTTTTTGGTCTATGTAGATTTATTTCTGACCTTCTTGATAAGTGCAGTGGTTCAGTTCAATTTGATTTAAATCCCAACAACAGTCGCCTCAAGGCTCTTTTTATTGTAAGGTAGACCCTGCAATAATGCATACAGAAAAACCCCTAACAATGAGCCCCTATGAGCAGCACTTTGGTGACAGTGGGAAGGAAAAACTCCTGTTTAACAGGAAGAAACCTCCAGCAGAACCAGGCTCAGGAGGCGCAGCCATCTGCTGCGACCGGTTGAGAGAAGACAGGATGAAGAGATTAATAACACCTAATGATTAAATGCAGAGGGCTCTATCTAAAGCTTCGTTGACCTTTCAGATAACTTCCTACTTGTCTGAAAGGTCAGCTTTCAGCTAGTTTTAGTCACTTAACTGTACAACATAACTGTTCAACCTGATATGATATGGAATCAGAACGATGCCACCTTGAAACGAAACCGAAAAAAATATTGAAACCGAAAAAAAATATTGTAACTGAAATAAATGTACTGAAAAATCTGATAAAAAAAATTGATAGTGAAAAACAATTAATTGAAACTGTAATTTTTTTGTTTTCGCTTACAATTTTTTTTTTCAGTTTCAATCCATTTTTTGGTTTCGTTTCAAGGTGGCATCATTCTGATTCCATAATATGATGGCAAAGCGTGTAATAGACGCTCCAGTCCACCATGTAGATTTCTCCAAAACATGAAATGAATGCAGAAGTTGCAATAACAGCAGAGGGAGATGTTTTATTTCAAGCCAACATGAAAATAATCATCATTTACATTTATATGTATATATGTTAGCCACCCAGCTTTATAGTAAGGACTCATACATTTGTTACTCGACTTTGTGGCTTTAAATATTTTATCTCTCCCTGCTGGTAATGCAATTTCTGCATGCATGTATGTTTCACGTTTTGAAGAAGCAAAGTGTGAAATGGACACAGTGGATTGGCATGTCTATTATACGTTTAAGTGTTTTTGGTCTTCGTAGTCTATAAGTTGTCTTTGTCTGTCCCATAAGTCTCTGACAAATGATTTGGATTGCTGTGTGATTACTTTTACTAACATCCACTTCTAGAATCCTGTGCATCAGTTTTGTTGAGTGATATTCTTGCACAGATCTGCAGGTATGTGTGATGCACCTGTACAGTTAGTGTGTGGATGGACATCACTAAGCAAGCTTGCTTGAGTTACATATAGTCTGTATTTACAAGTATCACCATATAAATGATGCATCTTTATAGAATAGATCAGGAGCAAGGTCTCTTTCCAGCTATTCTTAAAGTGTTTTTCATAAAAAGGCTCTTTCTTGACTCTGCCAGCTGAAGACATCAGATTAGGGAATGAAAGAGAGAAAACGAGCTCTGCAGGCCAAAGCCACCGTCTGGCTCGCTCCACCTCCTGTCTCCTGTTTGCCCGCCCTTGCTGACCCTGGCCCAGCTCCAGCTCTCACCCCCGCAGTGTTTTCCTGCCCTCTACCTCAACTATCCTGCCCTCCCTCCCTCCTCTCCCTACTGAGCCTCTCCTTGCTCTATCCCTCCATTTCTCCTCTTGCTGAGTCTTTTTCTCAGTCCTACTCACTTGATCAGCCTCACAAGTTTTCTCTCAGGCTTTTCTTTAGCATCCTCCACTTTGTCTCACAAACTCATCACCTCCTCTTTCTTTCATCGCACCTCACGCAATCCCAAGCCAGTATTAGTTTTTATTTGAGCCGTCGCATATCTCATAGTGCACGGTGGTGTCAGTGTACACTATAAGTATTTACTCATCCGTCTTCACGCGCTTTTGAAGGGTTAAGGTTAGCGTTTAATATCATGTCGGCCCACCCTTTGCAGCTATAAATGCTTCAACTCTTCTTGGAAAGCTTCATCTCAAAGGTTTTCTATCAGGTTGAGGTCAAAATTCTTCCACACCAAACCCACTCATCCATGTCGTTATGGACCTTGTTTTGTGCACTGGTGTGCAGTCATGTTGGAACAGGACAGGGTCGTCCCCACGCTGTTCCCATGATGTCTTGGTACGCTGAAGCATTAAGAGTTTCTTTAAGGAGGTGAGCCCACCTTCTGAAAAACAACCCCACGCCACAATCCCTGTCCACCAAACTCTCCACTTGACTCAGTTCGCTTAGCCAAGTATTGTCTCCTGTCCTTGGTCATGAAAGGCTGGGACGCTGCTGCTTGGTCATGGTGACCCCTTCCACGAAGCTCTCCATGCATTGTTGGTGAGTTAATCTGAAGGCCACATTAAGTTTGGAGGTCTGTGGCGATTGACTGCAGAACGTTGGCGACCGCTGCGCACTGTGCCTCAACATCCACTGGACCTGCTCTGTGTCTTTTAGTTGGCCTACCACTCAGAGAGTGATTGAAATATCTGAATTCAGTGAATGTGGTGAGTGAAAGGAAACTTTTGGCGATACAGTGAATGTTTTATGTGGACTAATCCAGTGTTTCTTTAGCAGTGGATATTGTTACTTGTGGTGATGTCACTGTAAGAAAGAGGACTGATGAAAGCCAAGTATTTAGTTTTTCAGGATTTTGGTGCTTTTTTGAAACTTCCTGAACGTTCCCCCAATCAAAGAGACTTTATGTAGAGTAGGTTGTATAACAAGCATTTACACATACTGCTACACATACCTTTAAATAGGATCAGTAATATTCTCTGCAGCAGTATTCTTTCTCCCAAATGTACCGCTGTAAGAATGCAGATCTTGCACTCTGTTGCAGAGGTGGTGCTGGCCAATGTCTGGAAATGGGGTTGTAGCTGAGAAGCTTAATGCTCTTAGGAATGCAAAAGAAGACGGTGACCTTTCTCCAAAGGCCAGCAGTCTATCTTCTCCTCTGCTGGATAATCAAGGGGGGGAAATAACAAACGGAGAGAATAACAAAGCGACACGAAGTTGATGTCTAAGGTCAATGCAGGACAGAAGTGCCTGATAGTCAAAATTTCCCAGACCTCCCAGTATTTATTTTTTAGGTTTAAATGATCTAAGAGAATCGTTTCATTTTTGTAAATTAGTACCTTATTTCCATCTGTGCACTGTGGCTGTGAGAAGATAACAATGTGGCACTGGCAGCCAAATACGTGCAGACTGCATTCTGCTGTTAGATTAATGGTACAGATGAAAAAAGTCGTGAAACCTCACTGAAACAATGCTCTATTTTTCTAAAATCATTGCAGTATAAAGCTTGTCTATCAGAGCTGCGTGCCTGTGGTGCTCCACACGTGTATGGAACAAAGAAGTTTCGGTCCTCCTTACAAGAAGTGATAAACAAGAGAAAAGCTCCTTAATGGGGATAGAAGGATAGTTCAAATAGTGCAAAGAGTATGAAGGGAAACATTAAAGCATGTACAAGTTTGAGATCAAGATACAACAGTATCTGAGCACACCATATGTTGCTCTCTCTTAAATCACAGGTCAAACTAAACTAAAGCATGCACCTGAAAGTGCCAAAAATGAAGCCGCTCAAGTGTGTCCATCAACCCTGAGAGAACTTTGTGCATTTAGTTGTAGAAGACTGGGCAAAACTACCAGCTAACAATTCTAGACACCTTTTTAAACTGAAAACAGTAGTCTATCTTTAAGGTAAGGTACTGATTAGGGATGCAACGATACCAATTTTTTCAAACCGATACGATACCGATACTTGGATCTGAGTACTTGCCGATACAGAGTACAAAAAACGATACTTCTACCACACACACACACACACACACAAACACACAAATACAATGAATTAGAAGACAGGTTTTATTTTATTCTCTGCCGATAAAAAATAAAATCTTAATAAAAATGACCACAAAAAAATTTCAAGTGAAAAATAAGCACTTCTGTTAAATTATTGCAGAGTCTCCACATTGTAAACAAACAAACAAAATAATTATTATTAAATAAATAATAAAATATAAAAAATTATAAAATAAATAATAAATAAAATAATAATTGGCCCCCTAGTGGCCAATCTAAAAAACTACAACAGAAATGACCAGCCACCCTCTGATTAATGAAATAAGTTAGTATCGGTTCATGGTATCGGTTAACTTTTACGAGTATGAGTACACACACATTTTACAGTATCGGCCCCGATACCCGATACCAGTATCGGTATCGGTGCCGGTATCGGTATCGGTGCATCCCTAGTACTGATCATTTTGGCCTGATCTCTCTAGTCTGATAAAAGAATGCTTCAGATAAATTCTGTTTTATTTATACAGCACCAAATCACAACAACAGTCTCCTCAGGGCGCTTTATAAGTTAAAGACCTACAGTAATGTACAATGTATAATGTACAGTCATATGACCCCTTATGAGCAAGCACTTTGGCGACAGTGGGAAAGAAAAACTCCTTTTTAACAGGAAGAAACCTCCAGGCTCAGGGAGGGGCGGGGCCATCTGCTGCCACTCAACTCAGTGACACTCCCCTTTGTATTATAAGCATATTGCACTGATGATGCCTCAAATTTGACGTTTTGGTTTATTTGGAGCCAGAAGTCAGCATATTTAGACATGAGGCTTGAGTTCTATGTTATCACCTATTTTCACTCGCTATAACTGAAGCACCAGAAAAGCATCTCTCAGCTCTTGATTCAGTTTCTGGAAAACTTCAAGTATAACAGTTGATAACAAGGTGATTCCCAGAGAGCTATTAGCAAAAAACCTGCCAGATATCAGCATGGTGTGTCCTTTGAAGAAGCTGGACAAGTGGAGGATAAACGAATGTCATGGTTTGAGCTGCACTTCTGTGCTCATAATTCCATCAATTTTAGCAACAACACCAAAGTACTGTCAGATTTTGATCTACCATGTAATACCATCTGGAAATAATTTGATTAGCAACAGTTTAAAATACACACAGTGTCCCTCTGTGTGTTCTATCAGTCATGGATTGGCCTCACAAAAATCCAGACACCAGCGTTAATGAAGCATTGTGGGAACAAAAGGTAGACAACCTTCAAAAGAAGAGCTTTATAATCTCCTTCAAGCCTAGTAAAGTATTCCAAAAACTATTTGAAGGAATTACAAGAAGAGCATTGAAGCTGTGTTAAAGAATAAAAGGGCAAACCTAATATTGATTTTTCAAGTTTGTACAATTCTGAAAAGCCAGTCAAATATTGTATTTTTATTTGTGTTTGCACATTTCAATAAATCTCTGGATTTATTCCTGGGCCCTACTCAGGACATGGAGAGATTATATTTGTCAGCTGGCTTGCAAATGATTAGGTTTCCCACCCCTCCACCCCCATTATATCTGCAGGAAGTGGCCAGGTTAGGGAAGTGTGGGCTTCTCTGCTGGGTGGATAGATGGTGCTGCATCTATCTCTCATTTTCTAGTTAAAAAAACGACTTTTGTGCAGTTTTGCATATCATGTCTTATCACACATTATTGCAACATGCTCTCAACATGGAGTTTTAATATTGTATAAATACAATGAACTGAAAATACATGAGAACTCTAACATTTACAACATCATGTTAAGAAAACTTTGAAAACGATACCACGTCGGTAATACTAAAGAACTCTCTATATTGTTTATCTATCAGCCAAAGCTGGACTGTGGCCAGAAATCTCCAGTCCAAATATCACTTTTCCACTCAGGCATGAACAACAACTAGCACTACAATGTGCAACAGTGTGTCAGCCGTAGTCTAAACATATGGAACGTATTATGGTGGTCAAAGCAGTTACAACTCAACACTTAAACATTATCCTATTAGTTTTGACGTGCGATAGCTCTAATGCAACTAAACAGTATGCCGGCAGACTGCACACTGCACCTATTCTTCTCCCTCCCCAACAGAGTCAACAGTAAATTAACTTTGCCGCGACATTAAAATTGCGCAGCCCCCAGTCGGCTCTCTTTAAAATAAGACGTATGGGAGTAAGTTTCAGGTATTTTCAGCTGATTTTCTTAAGCTTCTCTGGAAAAGATGGCATCAGTCCTTAAAACAGAAAGTCTCTGTGCTCCTGTGTTTGTTAGTTACTTCTTTTGGGGGGGGTCTTTGCTTTTTCTAACTCTCAGATTGTTTTATGAGGCCAGAACTTACTGGAAGCTGAAACAACTGCACTGAATAGTAGCACAAAGCTGTCAGTTGATGTGGTGGTCTCTCATGTGTGTGTCTGTGTGTGTTAGAGTGTATAGGCCTCGTTTTGACCGTATGGTGTCAAATTTGCAAGAGGCATGCATACAGTCACAGTGCTTTCAAGTAAAGACCAGGTCAATTTTTGAGGTGAAATGAAATAACACATCAAGTTTGTGTGGTTACTTTCAGATCGTTTTTTATGGCAGCCTCAAATCTCAAAAAATGGTCCCTTTTGGAAAGTGTAAATAAATTTAATGCAATGATTTACAAATGTCATAAAGCTGTATTTTATTCACAATTGAGCATAGAAAACATATCAAATGGTTGAACCGAAGAAAGAAGTATTTGATCATTTTTAATTTGATGACAGCAACACGTGTCCACAAAGTTGGGACAGGTCAAGAAAAGGCTGGAAAAATTAAGTGGTACTTAAGAAAACTGCTGGAGAACATTGTGTAACTAATTATGTCATGAAACTGCTGTGTGGCAAGCAGTGTGTCCACCCAAACGCAAGACTTGGAAGGCAGGAATGAATTGAAAAAGCAGCTTTACTGCTGTTACGTGCAAGACTACATAGTATTCCTGAGTGCAGAGCAGGACCAGGGACACAGATAACTAGAAAACATGAATCAGGGAAACATACAGCCAGAATGCAAGAGGAGAATCAGGACAATAAAAATCGAGAGGAAACGGGTGGGAAACACAGCAGAAACAAATCAGGACTAACAAGAGTGGGGAAGGCAGACAAGACAAGAGACTATCAAAATAAAACAGGAAATACAATTAACTCTGAGACAGAATTAAACTTGACAAACACTAAAGACAGACACAGAGACAAGACTGGAGGAAGAGAAGGGAACACAAAAGGGAACTTAGAAACATGTCATCAACAAAACAAGGGGCGAAAGGCATGAAATAACAAAAAGTCATAAATACAGGGACTTTAAAATCAAACCAGCCTATAAACCCTGAACATAACTTCCTTCTCAAATCCCCCCAAAATGTAAATCCATGTAAGGCTGGAGGAAATGGAAAACCTTTGTGGTCAGATAAAACAAATATTACGTTATTTCTTTCAAATGATAATAGCAATAAAATATTAGCTGCCCCAACTTTATCCAAGAACCTGTCTGTGTGTGTGTGTGTGTGTGTGTGTGTGTGTGTTTCTTGAAATCTTTGTGGTGAAAAATGCGTGTGCTCCTCAGGTTTGGGATTACGAGTTGGAGAGGAGTGCAGAGCACTGGGCTCACAGCTGCAGATGGGAACATGGACCGAGTCACATGCTGACACAAATAGGCCAAAACCTCGGAGCACACTGGGGCAGGTGCGTGCAGGGAAGTGTCACATGTTTGACAGCTCTGAACAGACGTATCTTTGTCTCCAATACTGTGTATTTAAAGTTAAATGTACACTTTTAAACGTCTCAGCAGTTTAACAGCTAACATCTTAACCCTCCAGTGCTAGAAAGTGGTAAAGTAGAATTAGTTCTGTCTTGACATCTGTAAACAATTTCCTACTCAGTTTATTCAGTCATTTATTTTGTGTCATAATGAATAAAAATTGAAATCTGTTTGTAAACCTCTGTGAATTTTATTTAAGACAGGCGGATGTTCATTAATGACTTGGGATGACCAGCTTTAAGCCAATCAGGTGGTTTCAGTCAGACCCTCAACGTCAAACCAACAAATCTTTCATCTCGAGTTCAGAACGGACTTCAGGAGTGGATGACGTGACAGTAGCTACATCCATCTTTTATACTTTTAACACTTTTTCTATCACATCAGGGACCGGCCCCCAACCTACCATGTCCAGGCCTGGTATGATGAGGTGAGGTATTATAGCTATCCCTACGCCCAGGAGTGCAACCCACACTGTCCATTCAGGTGTTCGGGACCTGTTTGTACTCATTACACTCAGGTAATTGTCTTAAAAGTCACACAGTCACTAGTGATCATATGTTTCTTTCATTTAACAAAATCATATTTACTGGTATAAAAATATCTGGGATATCAAAAGTTCTTCTATTTAATTGCAATTACAATTTGAGGCATGAGCTAAATTTAACCAAGAAAATTTGTGCAATTAGGTTGTTTATTTGCTTTAGAATGAATATTTAATGATAACTACTCACAAAACTGAGTAAAATATGACATTATATAACTGTGAATGTGTACTACAACCCATAATTACCACTGCCTTTTTGAAATTCTGTTACATGATACAACTCTGTTCACATCGTCTGTTTGTGTGTGTGGTTTTTTTGTTTAGTTGGTGTGGGCGACCAGTAATCGCATCGGCTGTGCCATCAACGTGTGTTACAACATGAATGTGTGGGGAATGATCTGGGCCAAAGCGGTCTATCTGGTCTGCAACTACTCCCCGCCGTAAGTTTTCACATGAACACATTAGAAAATGTTTCCATGCTGCTTCAGTGAAAGAAGAGGAGTCAGAGGTAAACATCATCATTTTTAATGAGTGAGTAGCTCACGACCAGAGATGGGCAGTAACTACTGTAATCCAATTACTTTTTCTAGTAACGAGTAAAGTAAGGGATTACTGTTGCAAAAACGGTAATTAGATTACCGTTACTTTCCCGTAGGAACGCTGCGTTACTGCGTTACTAAAACCGTGATTTTTTTGCAAGAATGTCTCATGACAGTGACGTAAGCGAGTGCGACGTTCGTGACAACAGCTGTGTGCAGATCAACAATGGATCATAGATCGAGTGCAGAGAGAGTATGAGCGTGCAGCGTTTAAAGCGTGGAAGTACTGACCTTACTTTGAGTTTGATTCCATAAAAAGTGACAAAAACATTAGTGTCCGTTGTGCGTGGGGAAGAAAACTTCTTTTTACAACGAAAAAAACCCCTAAACTTCCAAACAAGCACCGAGTAGCTACGACGTAATGGGAAACTCACAGAGAAACTCGCGGATTCTTCCACTGACCGCTGCACACCTGCACCAGGGTAAACCTCCGCCTACCCCACTCCTGCTTTACAGGTGAAAATAGAGCAACAGGACCGCTAGTCTTTGACTTTATTTATTTTCTGCTGTGTTTTACTTGCATCTATTTGAAAGACTGAGTGTAAACACAAAAATATTATTTTATGTGCTGGAATGTGCAGAAAATAGGTTTAAATATTAAACTAATTTCTTCCAGTCAGAGAATGTTGCAGATAATTAAATTTTTGCTTGATGCATAAAGTTAAAAGATTAAAACTAATAAAACAAGTTTTAAAAAGAGACTTTTCCATTTGATTACATTTTGTATGATGATTATGTAGAAAAAGTAGAATTGGGCTGAAAGATCTATCACTTTATCACCTATTCAGGTTGTAAATCGTGTTTTTAAAAAGTAACTAAGTAACTAAGTAATTAATTACTTTTGAAAATAAGTAATCAGTACTTTTGGGGGGAAGTAATCAGTAATTAGTTACTGATTACTTTTTTCAAGTAACTTGACCAACACTGCTCACGACACAGGTCTGTCATCAGCAATCATAAAAACGATTAAGCAATAACAGAAATTTACAAAGGCCCAAAGGCCTGCAGTTACTTTATTAAATTTTTGTTCCTACTGCTTACATATTTTAATTTCTTTACATGGAAGAAAAGAAATATAAAACAAAAGGTTCTGCACTTCCTGGCAGGTTACAACTGTGATAAAAAAAAAATCTGTATTATCATTTCTTTCGTTTGTTTTCTTGTTTTTTTTTCCAGAGGCAACTGGTGGGGTCATGCTCCATACAAATACGGGACTCCCTGCTCTGCTTGTCCAGCGAGCTATGGTGGGGGGTGCAGGGACAACCTCTGCTATAAACGTGGGTTATTGCCTATTTAACTCATGTGTTATTCACATGTTTATTATTATCTTTATTGTATTTTAGTCATTTATATCACTGTGGAGGTTTTCCATGATTTTGACCATTTATACTGAGCCAATGTACTGTTTGCACAGTTAAATCAAGAAGAACTAGATATATTAGAGATTAGATAAAACTTTATTAATGCCTCTGGTGGGTTCCTCCGGGAAATTCGCACCAACAGAAGTTAGAGAATGTGAGCAGAAATATACCATATATACACACATATATAAATACAGAGTATACAAAAGGGATAAATAGAATAAATGGGAATAAGAACACAAGGGAATTGCACATTTCAGGTATTGTGAGTCTATTGCACCGTTTGATATGAACAAAAAGTATTGCACAGTGAAGAGGCACTACAGCTTAGTTGTCCCCCCTCCTTTGTCCTCCTGTCTCCCCTCCCTCTCCCCTCCAGAGAGGAGTTAAACAGTCTGATGGCGTGTGGGACAAAGGAGTTTTTAAGTCTGTTGGTTCTTGTCTTTGGGAGAAGCAACCTGTCACTGAACAGACTCTTCTGGTTGTTTATGGCCGTGTGCAGAGGATGCCCAGCATCGTCCATAATGTCCATCAGTTTCTTTAGTGTCCTTTTCTCTGCCACTGTCACCAGAGTGTCCAGCTTCATGCCGACCACAGAGCCAGCCTTCCTGATCAGTTTCTCCAGCCTGGATGAGTCCTTCTTTGCTGTGCTGCTCCCCCAGCACACCACAGCATAGAACAGTACTCCAGCAACCACCGACTGGTAAAACATCCTCAGGAGCTTCCTGCAGATGTTAAAAGACCTCAGCCTCCTGAGGAAGTACAGTCGGCTTTGGCCTTTTTTTATACAGGTGCTGCGTGTTGCATGACCAGTCCAGTTTATTGTCCACCTCCACCTCCTCTCCCTCTATCTGAACTGGCAGTGGACCTGGTCTGGACCTCCCGAAGTCCACAACCAGATCCTTGGTCTTTGAGGTGTTGAGTTGCAGGTGGTTTCTGTGACTCCATGTGACAAAGTTCCTCACCAGACTTCTGTACTCCTCTTCCTGGTCATCCCAGATACACCCCATGATGGCTGTGTCGTCTGCAAACTTCTGAATGTGGCATAATTCAGAGTTGTAGCAGAAGTCAGAGGTGTACAGGGTGAAGAGAAGAGGGGACAGCACAGTTCCCTGTGGTGCTCCTGTGCTGCTGACCACAGTGTCAGACGTGATGTCCTTCAGCCTGACGTACTGTGGTCTGTCGGTGAGGTAGTCGGAGATCCAAGTGACCAGGCAGGGGTCCACCTGCATCCTGTTTTGTTTCTCCTGGAGCAGACAGGGCCGGATGGTATTAAAGGCACTGGAAAAGTCAAGAAACAGGATCCTGACCGTGCCTTTTCCTGTCCTGGGCATGTTGTACCTGTGGTCGGAGGAGGTTGAGGAAGAGCCGCTCTAGAGTCTTCATAAGATGTGATGTCAGTGCCACCGGTCAGAAGTCATTCAGCTCATTGGGCCAGTTCCTTTTGGGGGACCGGGACGATGCAGGACGTCTTCCATAGGGCGGGCACTCTCCCCAGTCGCAAACTGAGATTGAAGACTCCTCAAGTTCAGCAGCACACACCTTTAGCATCCCAGGACATCCTACTACTACTAATACCATCAGAAAAGTGCACAGAAAAATGTATTCAGCTCCTAAAAATTGAATAACCGCAACGGACTGTGTTTTCAGACGGAGGTGTTGACAGGCGTCCGGCTCCTGAGATTGAGGAGACCAATTACATTGAACCCGAACCAGAACCAGTAAGAGACGGAGAGCCCCGACCCAGGGCTCAGGCACCAAGCTCCTCGCCCAGTGACAACCTGGAAAGAGACATGGTTGTCAGCACAGAGCAGATGTGTAAGGATGAACTCCTATTACTATAGCTCCCTGAGTAACAGATATGAATACAACATTAATACTGACGAGTTTGTGCACTTAAGGCCAACAGGTGGACTGTGAGACCAAGCTGAGGGACCAGTGCAAGGGAACAACCTGTAACAGGTAGAAGATGTGTATAGATGAACTTATTATGATTAGTAGAAACAGACTTGGCTTCAGTACCACTATGATCTTCACTTTACTGTGGTTTCTGTCCACAGATATGAGTGCCCACCCGGTTGCCTTGAAAGGCCTGGAAAAGTCGTTGGGACTGGATACTATGATATGGTGAAAACTCACAAGTAACAGCACTCAATGTGTTCTTTCATTTATTATTTTTTTGTATAAACCAATGTTTGCTTGATTGATGCAGCAATCCAGTGTGTGTGGAGCTGCGCTACACTTTGGTGTTATTGACAATGATGGAGGATGGATCGATGTGACCAGACTGGGCAGAAAACAACATTTCACCAAGTCGTACAAGAATGGTATTCAATCCATTGGGTATGACTCTGTATTTAAGTCTATTTATTACGCTTTATACTTTGGCTGTTTAATTGTGATGGATGGCTTACTGCCATTTTTGTCAACTTTACAGGAAAAACAGAAGTGCAAATTCTTTTAAAGTTGAGTCTGTGCCTGGTAAGAAGTTCATTTCTCATAGCCACAGAAATACTGGAGCATATTTGTTTTGCTGTGCTTTGTCAACTGTTTTTTTTCTCCAGTCAAGGCAGTAAGATGTGATACCACAGTGGCGCTTTTCTGTCCTTTCAAGAAACCTGTACGACACTGTCCCAGGTAACGTGTGTTGATTACAGCTATGACCTTTATGACCACCAAAGGTAAAAGTAAAGTCACTGCTGTCACCTGTATGCATACATTTTTGTGCATCTTTGAATTTCTGTCTTAACAACTGGTGTGTACTTTATCATTTATAGTTTTCTTCCTCTTTTCTTTTCTTTTTCTTTTTTTTTTATCAAAAACTGGTTGAAATTTGAGCTGATTAGTCAAGTTTTGTCTGGAAACAACGGGCTCTTTGACCTTACTTTAGCTCTGGCTTTCCCCAGGTTGTATTGTCCTAGGAACTGTTTGCGTGAGAGCCAAGCACGAGTTATTGGGACAAAATACTACTCAGATGTAAGTTTTTGCATTATTGTCCTCACTTTGGGTAACAATTAGGGATGGGTATCGTTTAGGTTTTATCCAATACCGGTGCCAAACCGGTACTTTTGAAACGGTGCCGGTGCTTAAACGGTGCTCAAACCGGTGCTTAAAGAATGGAGAACACAAAATTGGTCCAAAAACCTCTCATGTTCAGCTGTTTTTTTGTAAAAAGATAACAATGTTAGCCTTTTCTGCAGCTATGGGGAATATATGGTATCACTCTTGGCTGGAAGCAGTGCTTAAACAATGGAAAAAACACAAACTTTGTCCAAAAACCTCTCATGTTTAACTGTTTTCCACTTTTTCTTTGGTCATTTTAGCCTTTTTGGCCAGGGTGAAGGGAGTATCTGCCATCAAACAAGAAGACAGCCGCATGTAGCTATGATGATGTTTGCTAGTTCACCTTACATGCATTAATGTAATAACGTGGTTAGCCTACTCAACGTAAATTACACACGAACAACATGAAGCTACTCACGCAGAGAAGAACGGCTGCTGCTGCATCATCATCCTCATCATTTCTGCTACACTGGCAGGGCTAGGGGCCAGGACTCTCCTCTTCGGGTTTTTGGGGGATGTTGCTAACTCCGGGTCCGATAACAGGGACCACACCCGCAGTAGATGTGCTCAGTGTGAGGTCTCGCAGCAAGCTATCAAATACGACACATTTCTCGGCTTTTAAAAAAACGCTATGCATCGCCAGCTGTTTCATCAGATTTGAGGTGTTACCTCCTTTGACAGTATCACAGTATCAGCTTAAAGCACTTGTTGCAGCTGCTGAGTTTGCATCTTTTGCTGTGAAGTACAGCCAGACTTTGACCGCTTCACCTTGGGCGTTTTTAATCTGTAGCTCTGCTCTAAAAGAACGTACGTACCTGGACCCGCCTACTATCCTCGGAAACGTAAAATGATTGGCTAGAATCTAAAGTGTATCACAGCTCAGGAAATAAAGCACCGAAATGTGCGCTGCTTTTCGGTCTGGTTACTACCGTTTATGTCAGAACCGGTGCCATCATGGCAAGGGATACCGGTACCCATCCCTAGTAACAATAGTAATTTGTTACTTAACTTCTAAGATAAACCAGAAGACTTCACACTCAGATATCAAATGCATTGCATCTGTAAGACCTGAAGTTAATGCAGCCTTAATTACTGTTGTAATTCAAACCTCTGCTCAGTTTTTAACAACACAAGCAGCTGCATTTGATAATGTGAACACATAGAGTGCCACAGTATAATGCTGATAGGTTAGAGGTGCTTTTCTGCCTAACGACTCATTGTCCTGGCCCATCCAGAAGTCGAGTATCTGCAGAGCGGCCATTCATGCTGGAGTGATCAAGAACGAGTCAGGAGGTTACCTTGATGTGATGCCAGTGGACAAGAAGAGGCATTATAGCGGCAGCTATCAGAATGGCATCACCTCAGAAAGGTAACATCTCATTCCAGTTAATGTAATTGGCCTGAATAATGCAGCGTATTTGATTGGCATCTAGAGGTCCATGCTTTTCATGTAACATGTGTCCTTTTTGCTTTTCCTCTTCCAGCCTACCAAACCCCACAGGAGCAAAAGCCTTCAGAGTGTTTGCAGTCATCTGAAATCCTCTCGAAAGACAAAGTACCCTCAAATCCAGCTTCATCCACTTCAAATCCAGCAAACCTACTCATTATCAATTTACAACCTGTAATTATGTACATTCCTACAGTGAGCACATCGGTGTTACTGATACTGTCACTAAAAGTGTAACTCAAGGCTTTGCTTCTATCTTTGGCCATGACTGAATCACTGTCCAGTAATAATGTAGCAATAATCTGTCTCATATCTTTCCCTGACCATCTTGAGCTGACCATAGACATGATACCACGACAAGCTGTTTTTAGCTTTCAAAGCTGTGTTTAAAGCATCAGATTTATTACCTTTCCAGCCGCTTTGTGACATTTTAAAAAGACTAAAATCAGCTGTGTTTGCTGACTAATTTAAAAAGCGCACGCATCACATCTATATAGAAAAAAGGAAGGTAAAACACTGTTTCAATTTAGTCAGTCCTAGGTGTGACTATGGAGGAACAAATTGGCCATATTAACATAATATAAGATAATGAAGTATAACATGACAAAAAAAAACATGTATATGTTATTACACATACTGGCTACAAATGTTAAATACAGAGTCCTTCAAATATGCAAAGTGGGTTCCTCATGGCATAAATGTATCAATTTATCACAATGCTGAAGTCATATTGTCAGTTTAACATGAACAGAAAGGAATTTTAAATGATACAATTTTGAATTAACATCAGAGAATCGTAGAGTTTACATAAAGACACAATACTCTGAGCGGCATTCATCACCAGTGTTGGTCAAGTTACTTGAAAAAAGTAATCAGTTACTAATTACTGATTACTTCCCCAAAAAAGTAATCCCGTTACTTTACTGATTACTTATTTTCAAAAGTAATTAATTACTTAGTTACTTTTAAAAACACGATTTACAACCTGAATAGGTGATAAAGTGATAGATCTTTCAGCCCAATTCTACTTTTTCTGCATAATCCATCATACAAAATGTAATCAAATGGAAAAATCTCTTTTTAAAACTTGTTTTATTAGTTTTAATCTTTTAACTTTATGCATCAAGCAAAAATTTAATTATATGCAACATTCTCTGACTGGAAGAAATTAGTTTAACATTTAAACCTATTTTCTGCACATTCTAGCACATAAAATAAAATAAAAAAAATTTTGTGTTTACACTCAGTCTGTCACATAGATGCAAGTAAAACACAGCAGAAAATAAATAAAGTCAAAGACTAGCGGTCCTGTTGCTCTATTTTCACCTGTAAAGCAGGAGTGGGGTAGGCGGAGGGTTACCCTGGTGCAGGTGTGCAGCGGTCAGTGGAAGAATCCGCGAGTTTCTCTGTGAATTTCCCATTACGTCGTAGCTACTCGGTGCTTGCTCGGAAGTTTAGGGGTTTTTTTCGGTGTAAAAAGAAGTTTTCTTCCTACGCACAACGGACACTAATGTTTTTCTCACTTTTTATGGAATCAAACTCAAAGTAAGGTCAGTACTTCCACGCTTTAAACGCTGCACGCTCATACTCTCTCTGCACTCGATATATGATCCATTGTTGATCTGCACACAGCTGTTGTCACGAACGTCGCACTCGCTTACGTCACTGTCATGAGACATTCTCGCAAAAAATCACGGTTTTAGAAAGTAACGGTAATCTAATTACAGTTTTTTCAATAGTAATCCCTTACTTTACTCGTTACTTGAAAAAAAGTAATTGGATTACAGTAACACATTACAAGTAACGCGTCACTGCCCATCTCTGTTCATCACTGGCACAGAAATTATTATTCATTTCGGTTTTCTGATACGTCTGGTTGGGGTCTCCAAATATTCTGTCAGGTTATAGTGTTAATATACACACTTAACATGGATATTACATATTTTTGTATATAATGTTGTAAATAATACTGAAAGCACGCTTGCTATTCTCCTCTTTTTAATGTACAATTTAACAGCCATGCAAGTCGATGCACAGTAATTGCCACAACAGCCTCTGTATGCAGAACGTGCATCTGCCCCTCAAGCTTTTATTGTCGTTTTTGAGTGAATATGTTGATATGACTGTATATATTGTATGTGTGCATGTGTAACAGATATTTTTATATTTTATTCTGCATTCCTAGCTCTTGGTTTTGTTTTTTACATTTTTATAAGTGGACCTGGCTGGCCAGGAATGCGCATGGCATAATCTTAATTCCCAAAAATTCTTAAAAAGTATTAAAAATGTACAAAAGTATATATTGTGTCATTCTCTGACTTTATTAAAGACTTTTGTGCTTAAAAAACATTCAGCTTGAATGACTCAGCAACCTTGTAGTGTGTAAATCCTGTTAACCCCAAGTTAAATCTGCTCCTGGTTTACATTGTATTACATTACACATGTTTTCAGTTCTTGCGCACAGATGGTTGTGAACATGTGGCTGAGTGGCCACATTATTTTAATATCAGTCCCTTCAGCTTCCAGATAGCCTGAGGAATGCAGGCATTAACATTTCAACATCATCTCAAATTCGGCTTCTTTCTCGCAAATTGTGGGTGTTTCCGGGTACTGGAGGGAGCACGGAGGAAGAGAAAAGTGCTTGTTTCAGTTCCAGCCAGTAGATCTTATCCACCAGTTGGCTTATGCATGTTTTAAACATAAGAAAAGCACTTACTGAAATACAGAATCAACAACAACCTGTCAATCTGACATGTTTTGGTGAAAGAGGGTGTGTGCAAAAGAGAATAAACACATAAAATATTATTTTTGTTAATACTTTAAATTGTTTGTTTTTTTAAAAGTTAATTTTGGATTCATTTGAAGAATCAAAAACATCCCATTTCCAAATGCCACAGAGGAAGTCTGGCATTTAGCTCGTGTTAAAGGTTTTATCTTTCGCTCGCGGTTCTTTATCACTTCTGGTTTTTAGAGCGTTTGATCTCAGCTCTGTGATGTCAGTGTACTCCGGCCCCCTCGCTGTGCTAGCAGCCACATGCACAAAGACCAACTTTGTGTTTTGTTGATCTCGATCGGTTCACTTCCCAGAGTGCATTTCCGCTCCTTCCTCTGGACTGGTGCTGGGTTTTAAGGCTCCGGCTAAAAAGTCCCCGTCAGCACACACTGCACTCATATAGACAAAGATGCACAATTATATGAGGAAAACACGCAAAACACTGCTTTACAACAAAAGTTTTATATTATGCACACAGTCTGGGTACAGCAGAATCTCCTAACATAACACCACAGACAGCTCCGCAGAACTGCTGCGAGCTGCGCCTAGAAGTAGACGTGACCTCTTTCAGAATGTATAATTACATGAAGCAGCTATGAAGCAAGATTATAACCTGCTTACTGGGTTTGGTCCAGGTATCCTGGAGAGAAAAGCCAAGCATCACAGCGCTGTTAAAATTCACAGGACTCTGTTGCAGAGGTGGCCGCTGGTGTAGGACCTCAGTGAACTGCTCGAGTCGGTTACTCAGCTTGTCAGTCAAAAACAGGCCATTCAGTCAGTCATCCAGTGTGCCGGTCAAATAGATGCTTATTTGGGTCAGACAAATAGCCACCGTTTAGCCAAACAGTCTATTAAGCAGTAGAGAGGCTTTTTAGACAACCAGACTGTCAATTAAGCAAAGGTTGGACATCTGGTTCTTTAAAGCCAAGTGCATCATATTTGAAATATTTTTGAGATTTCAGACTCCTGCATCAGCGATGTGATACCCCCACAAAAAAGGAAAGAAATTGAACAAAAAAAAATTATCCCCAAAAAATTAAATGCTATTTTTTTTTACCTATTTGTTTTATTCAATAAATGGTTCAATAAACACTCAATTTTCCCCCAAAAAAGGGTCATTTTCTGGCTATTACATCATGGTTCAGCCTTTAAAGGCTACTATAGTGTTTAGAAAGGTTTAGGGAGCATTCAGTATGAAGTGGCAAACATTTCAGCCACACACATTAACTTCACTGCATTTGTACATGTCTAACATAATTTGTAGAGTACCAATATATAAAGAGGGATCATTTTGCTTTCTCAGTGTAATTAGAACCAATCGGTGTTTGAGTTACTGCCAAAAACAAACAAAAACTGTCTGACTGCTTCTGCCTCCATGCTGAGGACACATTTTATTTGTGCATGTCTGTACTTGTGCAAAATATGCTTTAAAACACTCATTGATCCTGTTGCTGTATTAAAGTGCACATATTTAAAAAGGCCAGAGGAAAGTTTGCTGAACAGCTAACTGACAGATAAAACTTCAGCTCCTTGATGCATAATTTGATTGATAAACATTCAACCGCAGCAAATATGACTATGCTCCACTCATAATGTATGCATATGAGATTACACTTACATGCAGGTGTGATGTATGTGGCACTAAATCACATGTCCTCTGTCAGTTTGTGTTGAAGCCACAACTTAATAAAACCACCACCAGTGTGACACTTGTTTTCAGTGGTTTCCATTGTGAGTCATTCAAAATTGTTGGAGTGGATTTACAGTTTTGCTGTTGGGGCAGTTCTCAATCTACGTGTAGGTAATGCACACCTTGAAAACAAGTTATGTTTGATTTGAGATGTTTTCAGCCCTGTTGCCACAGGCGTATAAAATCAAGCACCTAACCATACAGCCAGTTGTGGCCGCTGGCTGCTCATCCCTGAGTCTGGATCTGCTGGAGTTTTCCTTCCCACTGTTACCAAGTGCTGGTCACACACTGAAAAAAAGAGAATGGCCATCTCTTGGATTTATGTAAGCATCTTGCGTGTATTCAACACAAATGCCTTATGCTTTAAAGTTAAGTGTAACCAGTGTTGGGGAGTAACGGAATACATGTACCGCCGTTACGTATTTAAAATACAAAATATGAGTAACTGTATTCCGTTACAGTTACCGTTTAAAAAGGTGGTATTTAGAATACAGTTACTTTGTTGAAATAAATGGATTACACGGCGGTACTTCCCTGTTTCATATTGTGGCGGGTCAGGACTGTTTGGGTTTTGTTTGACAGCTACGTTCTGTTGTTCCAGGCGGCAGCGTTACGGTTGCCAGGGTTACAGGGTGACGCTCTCTCTCTGCGTGTTTCCTGGGTGAGAGAGGCCTTTTTGTTGTTGTTGTGCTAAGCTAACAGGCAGAATGCTACAGGTGTAGCTCTAAAGAATGTAGCATCATGGGCAGTGTAGTCCGTGCTGCAGGGAGAATGGACTGCCATACCCGTTATGTGTCTGTGAGCGAGGGAGGGAGAAAAAGGAAAAGTACGAGCTGTCATCGAGCAGAAACGGGAGCTGGAAGCATGTAAATATAATAATAACCACTGCAGCCAAGAAGAGAGCCTGACGAGCCCAGCTGTAAGTAAGCTATTAAGACTCGACTGTACACCGTGTTCGTGTTTTCCTCCGAAAACAATAAGTTCTGTTGGAGCAGCCTTTCAACGCCTCTCTCTGTCTCTGCTAGCAAAGTTGACCCAGACAACAAAGTAAAGCTAGTTTTCAGCTACGAGCCGACACAGAACCCACCGTATTAGCCAGAGGTCCCTTTACTACGGTTCGGAGCCGCGGACCTTCAGTAACAGTAATAAATCACAGCAATAGTACATTCATGTAGTTGTAAACAGCATGATAATATATTAAGTAATCCAAAGAATTCAGAATACGTTACTCTCATTGAGTAACGTAACGGAATACGTTACAGAATACATTTTGGGGCATGTATTCTGTATTCTGTAATGGAATACATTTTAAAAGTAACCTTCCCAACACTGACTGTAACTATATAGTGTAGAAACTACTTGATATGCCGAGAGGGTAGATTAAATTGTTCATATCATGTTTGAGTGAAGTAAGTCAATAATATAGCAATGTTCAATCTTGCAACACTGCACGTGATTTCATCTAGCGCGCTTTGGATCGTGGTTTGAGGAAGGCATCCATCTCATGTTACTTTTTTTTTTTAATAAGGAACTTAAGATAAAACAACCTATGAGAACACAAATAAACCGAAATACACAAGTAATCGAAAATAAACAAACGGGTGTACCATCTAGTCATATATACATATATACACACATATATACACACATATACATACCTACATGCATACATATACGCCTATGCATACTTACATACATACAGACATACACATATATACACAAAGCAGTTCAAAAATATGGCATACAGAATTACAGAGAATCAAACAAAATTGGGTCTCCTTGACAAAATATAATGTTTCCATTTATCCCACATCTCAATGAATATGTCATATTGAAATCTGTTAAAGAAGGTAATTCTTTCCATTTTAAACAACCCATAAACAGTCTCATGCCAGTCATTTAGTGAGGAGTTTTCACACTTAGCCATTTCTTAGTAATAGTCTTTCGTGCAGCCAGACTCAGAATACCATATAACAGCTTGGACATTTTATCTACATTCACTGAATATAAATATCCAGACAAAAGTTCATCCCAATTAAAGGGGAGTTGCATACTAAAAATTGTCTGTAACTCCGAGTGAATCGATACCCAAAAAGTGTTGATCAATGGGCAAGACCAAAACAAGTCAGGTGTAATAAAAAACCTACAGAGACCAACCAAAACATCTCCATCTATTAGAACTAGAAATTCTCCACTGAAAGGCACACTGCTGATACCAGATATCATTTGAAATTGCTATATTTGTTTCCCCTTCCCATTTTTGTTTAATGTAGATCGTGTTCAACTTCTTAACCTCTTATAAACCCTTATACAGTCTAGAAATCACCTTGAGGCCAGGATCTGCATGGCAAGCCTTGACAAATATATTCAAAACAGGAAGAGAGAAAAGATCTGTTCACTTAGGTATAAAGTTATGTAGATGATGCCTGATTTGAAGAAACCTGAACAAATCAGTATTGTTTAACTGGTATTGATCTTTTACTGATTGGAAGTCCCTAAGAGTTCCCTTATCATAAAACATACAATATGCCATTAAGCCTTGCCCTGCTCATTTTTTATATCTTGCGTCTAACTTATTGGGTAAAAAAATCAAGATCATAAGCGCACCATCTTAAGATCCTGGCCTCTTCATTCCAATCATTCTAATTAAGAAATTGTAACCAGAGTTTTAAAGGCAAGTTAATCCATTGGTTTCCTTGATTGATTTGTTTTTTAATAAGTGTCACGTCCCCTAAGTTTGCCTGAATGGGAAAATCTCTTGAGACAACTGTTTCTATTTCTTTCCATCTTGCTTGGTAGTCTACATTGCGCCAACACGCTAGGATCCTCAGTTGAGCTGAAATATAGTAATCTTTCAAACATGGGAACCCCAACCCCCCTTTATCTTTAGCCAACTGGATCGTTTGGTACTTAATCCGTGGTCTTTTCCCTGCCATATGAACCTAGAGATTATTTTATCCCATTCCTGAAATTGTTTATCAGTTGTTTCAACTGGGAGTGTTAGGAACAGATAAAGCATCCTGGGCAAAATATTCATTTTGACTGTACCAATACGTGACTCAAAATTTAAAATTGGTATTGAGTTCCATCTTTTAATATCCTCATTTATTTTATAACACAAAGGTTTAAAATTTACATGATATATTTTAGAGAGATCTTTAGTGATATTTACTCCAAGATACTTAATTTGCTCCAACTCTCAATTCAAGTTAACTTTAGACTTAATTTCCTGATTTGGCTTATAATTAAAAGTTAAAATCTGAGTCTTCGATATATTTGGTTTATAACCTGATAGTGAGCTAAAGGTCTCCAGAAGTGATAACAGCTTGGGGAAAGTAATATTTGGATTTGTCAAGTAAATCAAAATATCATCAGCAAACAAGGAAATCTCATGTTCTCGACCCATGATGATGACTCCAGTAATATTAATGTTTTGTATAACACTTTGACTCAGGGCCTCTATGAAATTATGTTTTATTACATTACAGTGATTTAACATTCATTTACATTTGAAATGTGAAATCAGTCTATTTGCGTAACTTTAATGATATTCTAGAAGAACAAAACTGTAAAATGCAGTAAAATACTTTCATATTAGGATGTTTTCCTACAGTGCAGCCATACCCGCGACCTTGTGGTTGTTAGTTCACATTCATTGGCCGATGCTTAGCGTCATGTTATTATGTGTCCCAACATCCAATGGCATGTCACATTGTTTTCATGGCCACACCCTCCCCCCAGGTGCAGAGGCCTATTTCTGTTCAGGAATGTTGGGAATACTTTGAGATTTATATTAATTGCAATTCCTACCTCTACATTTATTTTTTAAAATATATAATTAGCACAGCGTAGTTTTTACTCCTATTAATTATATTTTCACTTGTTACCTCTGAATTATTGAATCAGACCTAGATGACATGACATTTTCAGCACAATTATAACTCAAATACTCCTTTAATTATTGATTATTCTCATTAATTTTCAGTCATTTTATATATTTTTCCATAGTATTACATTTGAATTTAACAGATCATTCGCTCACTTAACAGACAAATATTTGTGAAACTATGATACATTTCTGAATGTATTTTTACAATCTAAATATGCATATGTACAAAAAATATATTAAAAAAACAAGTAAATTGTGTTTTACTATATTTACAGTGATGTTATGTTATTTTCCCTTTGACATGTAAAATCACCGTCTACTTATGTAAATTTAATGATATTCTAGAAAGACAGTACAAAACTGTAAAATATACAGTAAGATACTCTATTTTCTGGAACAGTGTGCTTGTTCAGCTCTTATTATCGCTAGAAGAAGAAACTGCTCTTTCTTTGTATGATAAGAGGGAACAGAACAAGTCTTGTAGTGAACAACAGTCTGAGTCATCATAGGCTACGTTCACACTGCAGGCGAAAGCGCATCAAATCCGACTTTTTTGACCCTATGCGACCCATATCTGATTATGGTGTGACAGTGTGAACGGCACAAATCCGATATTTTCAAATCCGATCTGGGTCACTTTCGTATGTGGTACTGAATCCGATACATATCCGATGTTTCAGAAAGCGACTGCTGTTTGATGGTCATGTCGCATTAAATACGTCTTTTACGTCACTGACACAAGACAGACGCCGATTATCAGCTCCGGAGAAGACATCGTGAACGCTTCCTGGCCATCCGGTGAAACTGTTGGGAAGACAACGTTGGAGAAACGTGAACATTTTATTTGTTCTGTATAATCTGCAGATTCTGACAGAAATCTGCAACTATCCTTTGAAGCAGCGCTCCTCTAAAACAGCAATAAGGATCATTATTAGGTTATTTACATTATTATGTAAATAACAAAATAACTTAAAGCAAAAATTGGGAAACGTGAAGTCCGAAGTCTTTATATTAAGGCCATCAGTCAAACAATACTGTTGCTCTGGGTCTAAACAGAGCGCGTTGTGTGTGACGTCTTCTTTTGCGCATGCGGGCCGCTTTGAGCGTTCACACTAGAGCGCGTTTGCGGTCGCATTTTATTTGTAGTGTGAACGAGCAGACAAAAAAATCGGATTTGATCAAAAAATCGGAATTGAGTATTAAGACCTGCAGTGTGAACGTAGCCTAAAGGTCATCATGCAGTATTCTATCATATGCAGACTAAGCACAATTTTCTATTGACATTTGCAGTGGTTTCTCTCTGGGATTTCTGGTTTCCTCCTACAGTAAGAACTCATGCAATTAGAGTTCGGTTAATTGGTGAGTCTAAATTACCCGTGAATGTGAGTGCAAATGGTTGTTTGTCTCTATGTGATAGACTGGTAAACTGTCCAGGGTGTACCCTGCCTCTTAACCTATCGCGTTGGGGATATGCCCCAGCCCCTCTGCAACCCGGATAAAGACAGGATAGTAGTTGTTGTAAATCCATTCACTTTTTATGTTAACCACACTCTACACTTTGTTGAACATTATGTAATATGAAGACAACATGTAGTATTAAAGTGACCAAGTAGTATTGGGGTAAAAGTTATTGAATAGTGTTGGAATAAATAATATTCCAAGAGCTCAACTTACTTCATCTAAACATGTTTCAATCACATTTCATCAACAAAAAATGCACAGGTTTATTAAATATGAATAATTTGTGGGGGTTTTTTTGTTTTTTTATTATGTATTGTGTGCAGGGACTGACAGTGACATGTATTTATAAAACACACACATATGCTTATTAACCTGTATGTGGGGTGGCTGTAGCTCCACAGATAGAGCAGCTCACCTACTAATCGGTAGGTTGGTTCGATCCCCGTCTGCTCCAGTCTGCATGCCGAATATCTTTGGGCAACATACCCAAAGATACCCAAATATACCACTTACACAGAAAGAGAAAAAAGTGCTTTTGTAAATGCATAAAGCACTTCGAGTCCTCAGTTAGAGTAGAAGAGGGCTTTTATATAAGAACCAGTCCATTTAACATTTACCGTGCCTCCAGCATATCTCCATAAAACATGGCGACTTTGCAGCATTTAAATGGAGCCAGGTGCACTGGTAAGAAATGTAGGTTCTTGACTAGGATATGCTGAGCTTAGCACAATCTAACCTGGCCCCCATTGAGAAGGGCCCCACAGACATGGAGGACATATTCTCCACTCTGTGTGCCACACTTCTCAGCTACTGCATACGTCAAATGCTTCAGTCAATCTGCATCAGACTCAAAGCCTTCACAGTGTTCATTCTCCCCTCGTGCTAAACTTAGTTACCCCTCGTAATCATAACTGCCATCTCATGAATCTTTAAATAATGATAGACAGAGGCCTGGAACGTTTAATCCACAAAACTGAACTGTAAAGAAAAGTACGAGTCTTTTCATGGCAAATGAATAAATAGTCCCAGCTTGTATTTGTGTAAGTCTAACAACATACTCCTGTGTTGCCCGTTTTAGCAATAAAACCTTTTTGATTGTGTGTGTTGGTCAAAAAAATACAGAAACATCAAATAGACATAGCAATTATGAGGCTTTGTGAGATATGTTTGAAATTCGGACACATCTGGTCATGCCTGAAAAACACTGAAGTGCATGGGTAAAATGTGCGTGTGTGTTTGTGTGTGTCCACCTCCACGTACAAATGTGTAACTGTGCACGTGTAAAAGTGAGGCACTTTCTAAATATGACTCGTGCAATCACTCGCATGCTTTATAGCCCGTCGCTGCTGGCGGTTGACTCCTGGGTGGACACACACCAAGCATGTGGGCTAACAATCACTGCGTGACAGGATGAGAGGTGTGTGTGTGTGTGTGTGTGTGTGAGTGTGCACGCTGCTGTGCGAGTGTACGGTTGGACTTCCTCCTCTCAGCCCTCCACCACTCATAGATTTAGACGTTGTTATTATTTTAACATAGTTAGCAGCTGTGTTTTGGTGGCGAAACATGGTAATCATCTCACGGCCACAGGGCTGAGGTGTATTTATAACGGTGGGGAGTTTCAGTCTTCTTTCTCATGACACAACACAGATCTGGAAGCTTCTCAAAGTCATACTCGGTTAGCCTTTGTGTCAATCCATTTAGCCTGAAAGAATCGTTAGGGGCAAATCATTAAACTACATTAATATGTCAGTTATGCTTCAATTTCAGTGTAAATGTACAGGAAGAGTTGGTCCCGGGGTGGAACTCGTTGCAGTTTCACGCCCCCGGCCCTCGTGAAATGGAAACACCTGAGTCTCACTGACGCAGCCAGCATTTAAGCAGAGGGATGGCAGCCATTCATCACCGGATCATTGCGTGACTCGCATCAGCGTATCTCAGCTCGAGCGAGTGTTTTCCCCTGTCCTCCCCACCTTGGATTCCCTGGAGCCCGGACCCCTGTCACATTTATATATAGCACAATTCCCTTCACTGTGTGTCCACCTGGTGAATGTGAAATAAACCCCACTGGTCTCCTCAAACCAAAGAGTCCTGCATGTGAGTCCTCAGTGAACTGTGAAACTAAACTCGTTCTTTTAATAGTTATTCTCACTTGGGTTCTTTTTTTAACATTTTGCCATCATCATAAAATAAATTGTATTTCTGTTATGTTTTGGTGACTTTTCTTTTTACTGGTTAACTCCGAAGGACAACCTCGAGAGTGAAGTGACCACTCAAGGTAAGCTTCAGAAGTCAGTAAATCCCCTTAGACTCCCATGTTAAAATCTCCATCAGTTTCGGTCTCTATAGATAGTATCCTCCCTGGTAACAAGTCATAACTCATCCACCTGTACCCATCCATCCATCTTGTGGACTGCCAAGTATCCTGATACAGGCAGCTGGAGCTGACTGGTCATTGTCATTTTCATCATTTTAACTGCGTGTCTGGCTAATATTGCGGTTTGTTGCATGGTACAAATCAACCCAGATATTAAACTTAAGTTGTGGTAGCCTACCAACTAGCCCAATATACTGCTAATTAGCTATGCATCACAGTTTATGGATGCAGGTTGCTAGTCAAGCTTGCTAGCATAGCTGATGACTTTGCACTCCATGCTTTCATCCAAACAAGGTACCTTCCTGTTCCATAAACAAACGTGGCTGCAGGAAGAACGCTAACACCGAAGCCTCAAAATGCAGGCTCTTGAAACCAGTGGGTGACATCAAGATGGCTAGGTTCATTGTTTACGCTGTTGGTTCCCAGAGATGGGTTACTGTAATCAGATTACTTTTTCTGAGTAACGAGTACAGTAAGGAATTACTATTGCAAAAAAGGTAATTAGATTACCTTTACTTTCCCATAAGCATAAACGATTTTATTTTATTTGCTGGAATATGCAGAAAATAGGTTTAAATGTTAAACAAATTTCTTCCAGTCAGAGAATGTTGCAGATTTAATGTTTGCTTGATGCATAAAGTTAAAAGATTAAAACTAATAAAACAAGTTTTAAAGAGACTTTTCCATTTGATTACATTTTATATGATGGATTATGCAGGAAAAGTAGAATTGGGCTGAAAGATCTATCGCTTTATTACCTCCCACCACCTGGACCCAGTACAGGTGGTGGGAGACAGAAGGACTCTGGCCAAAATAACATCTCTGATGGACAGAGTCTCCCACCCCATGCATGTAGATGTTGCTGAACTGCAGAGCTCCTTCAGTGACAGACTGCTGCATCCTCGATGCATGAAGGAGCGTTTCTGCAGGTCCTTCCTCCCTGCAGCTGTCTGACTGTACAATCTGAACTGCTCCCAACAAACACAGATGTTCACATCTGCGCTGTAACTGCAATAAGTTAGTTAATTAACCAATTCGCACTACAACCTGGTTTGCCTCTTACCTGTAATTATTTTTATTTAATTTAATAACTGTACAGTACTCTCTGTTTATAGTAACCATTGTCCTTAATGTAAATATGTAAGAAAAATTGTGTATGTTTCTGTTCCGTGTCCTGTGTGTTTGTACATGTGTCTTTTTGGCTGCTGTTACAACCAAATTTCCCCTTGTGGGACAATTAAAGGATTATTCTATTATTCTATTCTATTCTATTTAGGGGATAAATCATGTTTTAAAAAGTAACTAAGTAACTAATTACTTTTTAAAATAAGTAATCAGTAAAATAACGGGATTACTTTGTGGGGGGAAGTAATCAGTAATTAGTTACTGATTACTTTTTTCAAGTAACTTGACCAACACTGTTGGTTCCTGACTTTGGTAGCATCCACCTCTCAGGTCATCTACTTTACAGAATTAGAAAATGAATTTTCCCCAGAACCATACCTATAAGAATTTTTACCAATGGACAGCTTCTCAGGCACTGACCAGGGTCCCCAGCCCAAAGGGTACAGTGAGCAGTTGTGTTTTTACAAGCTCTTCCTATTTCGTGTTTCTTCATTATTTGTTACATCTCTCAGTTTTGGGGTTAGTGTCACGTTAACTACTTTTTTAGTCACTCTTTCCATTTTTAGTTGGACCCTTGCTCTTTGTCTGGCACCGGCACCTAGAGAGTCTGTTCAGGAAGCCTCTTGTGTCCTTGTGTAAGAGAACACATTCTGAGGATGTTGGATGCTGAATGTATTTTGCTAGAAACAAGTAAGTGATTAGTAAATGGACTGGTTCTCACTCACACAAACACTTTTTTCTATGCTTCTTCTACCTAAGTGCTTTTCTGTTCACCATTCACACTGTATCTCATAAGCACACTGCACAGCAGCTTGGGGTTAGTCTCTTACCCAAGGATACATGTGGACTGGAGCAGCCAGGGATCGAACCACCAACCTTCCAGTTTGTTAATGACCTGGTCTACCTCCTCAGCTACAATGTGGCAAAGCCTTCCCCACAAAGCCTTTAGCATTTTCAGTTTATTTGGGATACATCTTGCGTACATCAAAGAGGCACTCTTGGGGTACCAAATTATATTTTAAATCCTGATTTACAGATTATATGAATTTTCTTTTTGTTTGTTTTTATGTTCTATATTTTCTATTTGAGTTGCTGACATATCTATTTATTTTTAGCTAAATCAGTGGCCAAAAACACCATGAGTGGTTTCGAATGCACAGCCTACAGGTTGCACCGGCTGGAAAGAGGGTTGGTGCCAATGCTCTGCCCACTCTGGAGGAAAGGGAGTGGGCGATGACAAGTGGCAGAAATATGGGCGAGAGCGATATATCACTCAGTCAGACTGTTTCTAAACTCCCTTAAGCAAACATGTCCACTGGACTATGTACAGTAAGGAGTCACACTTCAAATAAATTAATTGCTCTGAAATCTTGCCTCATGTTTGGCAAGAGTCTCCTTGTCCTGCTTTTACTGATTGAAACTACAACTGCTCTTGGCCTCCTGTGCTAAAGTCCCTCCAAAAATCCAGCGAATTTCTGAGCAGATTCCAGACCCACATTTTGTTGCTAGTCTGTCAGTTTTAGTTATCACCCACTCATTTAATCATTCGCCTTTTTTTTCGTTTTCCTCCCACCGGTTTCCTCTGCAGTGTTTCTAGCTTAAGGAGTGGTTCACCTCGTCTGTTTTCGTGTAAAATGCTGACACGGAGAAGAAAACTGACTTGATTTCGGTCCTTGGAAGTTTTACTACTTTTTTTTTTCATCTGCAGGTGGGAAGCATTTTAAGGATGATGAATTCTGGCTCCGCACCTCCCACCAGCCGAACACACTCGCACACACATACTGATCCCAAAGTCAAATTATGGGCTTGGCAACCCTCCCTCGCCTGCTGTTTTGTTGGTAACCCACATGCAGAATTTCAGCGCCAGCAGAGTGTTGCAGAGGGTCACTGTTTCCCACAGTCCCCCAGGAGTCACAGACTTTCTCCTGATCCTTTGCTGTTGGTCCCCATTCAAAAACAAAATTTTCCACTTATACCAAAAATAGTTGTCTGACTGCTGCCCATGCTTGCCTGGAGCCCCCCTGTTGGTTACGGTAGGCTGAGTACACACAGTGAATCCTAATAGTTAAGATATTCATTTTTGGTTTTTTCCATAACGAAGGAGAACTCGGTGTTTAAGTTAAAGTGTGAAGAAGGACCGAGTGGGTTATTCTTGGGTGTTCTGGAGATTGCTGCATGTTGAGCAAGTGGTCATGTCTCTAAAAGGAGAAGAGTGATGCGGACAAGGGAGGCATTATATGATCTTCAATGCTACTATACAGTATAGCAGTTCCAAAAAGAAACTTTAGTTGAGTTCATTTAATAGTATAATTCAAAGTTAGGCATCACCATGATGTGTGGTTGTTTCTTTAACAGTTTACAGTGTATAGGAATTTCTTTTACCTAGGTATTAATCACATTATGTTATTGTAATGCCTTGGTGCCACTGGATTTTAACATGTCTGACACTCATACTGTAAGACAAATGGTAGGGGGTGTAGTAAGGATGTTGAGGGAAACAGGAACTCCAGAGGACCAGTCTTTTGTCTCTTGGAGGACTCTGGGAGGTAGCAAGGGAGTGTGAACCTTAAGGTGTGAACCAGCTGTGTACTGCCTTTGTTCCTGGAGAAGGTATTTAACTGAGAGCCATGCTAGGCTCAGTGAGACTCTGCTGACCGTCTGTCCCCCGGCCATGCAGGGGCTCCACAAGCTTGTTTGTCTGTTCTTTGTGTGCTTGGATTAAAGAATGTTAGCTACCGCTCACTGCTCATCTGCAGGCTTTATTTAAGTGGAAAACTTCCACAACAAAAGTCCAAGTCCCTGTTGGTGGTAACCCTATCCTAACCTTACATGTTAGAGGAAGATAAACTTTTTTGGAAAAAATGTCAATTTTTTTTATGTTTGTCCGTTGGAATTATTATTTTCTTTGTTCCTCAAGTATGAAGACATTAGAGAAGGGTTTATGGAGAATGGTCCAAACAATAGAAAATCTGTATGCACCATTGGCAGTTCCCTTGTTCAAAATGCTCTATTCATGCCAGAGATCAGAGAAGAAACAGCAGACGACCACATCGGGTGCTTAAACCTGGTAAAAACAAGAAAATGAGGCAATATTTAGCACATCCTCAAACTGGACAATAAGAGATTGGAAGAGTGTTGACTGGTCTGATGAGTCTCAGTTTCTGCTCTGACATTTGCATGATAGAGTGCACACTTGAACATGACAATGAGTTCACTGTACTCTGCCTCCACAGGATGTGGTGCAATAGGAGATTTACATCACGGATGTGCAACCAACAACTCTGCAGCAACTGAGTGATGCTGTCATGTCAATATAGACCTGAATCTCCGATTAATGTGTCCAATGTCTTATTGAATCTATGCTGCAAAGAATTAAGACAGTTCTGGTACTTACAAGATGTACCTAATAAAATAACTGGTGAGTGTATTTAGCATTTAACACAATCTCAGCAACACTTTTGTTTAATATAGAAGGAATTACTTTTCATTGGGTGTCTATATATAATTAGAAGCATTGTTCATATATTCAATATCTCTGGATTTCGTCAAACGCTCTGACTAAATGAAAACTTTGACAAACACGAGATCTGTTGCTCTTGATGTTGCATTTTGTGGTCTGACAGCACAGTGCAGCCAATTGAAATTTATACCTTGTGTGATGTCACAAGAGGCCATCCAAACCCCGCAGTATGTTTGTGCAGCTACCTGGTTTTGGAGTGGGGGAGTCAGTAAACAGGTAAAATGCTACAAATAGAATCTATAGCCACTTAAGAATATAGTCTTGAGGGAGGACAGCCTGCTCCCAGGTCTGCGTCAGCACTGACCTTTTTACTGTTTGCTGAAGGGATTTGATTTCACCTCTACTTCTCTAGGTTTTACCTTTTTTTTCAACATTCACACATGAGCCATCTGAGGATAAAATGGCAGTTTTGTCCAGGAAGGAGAATCTGTGCTGGTTCAGGCAAAGCAATATCACACACAAATGATACGAAGGAAAAAATGGGTTTTTGTAGATACAAAATTTGCAGCTCACCTCATTAAACAAGCATGACTTATCTTAAATAACTGTATATCATTTTCTACAGCTCTGTTCAGATTCAGGTGCTCTTTGCACCATCCTCCTGTGAACCAAAGCATATGTGCAGCTAGTCCACCACTGGCTGCTTGCAAATTATAAATATCCTTCCCTGTGACTTGGACACTAAGTTGCCATCTCTTCGCACTTCACTGTCAGCGCTACAGGTTCAAGGCCTCATGAACCTGCAGCGCCCTCTGCTGGCATTATATGGTGTGACCTTAGTACTTATCATTTGATGACTTTGAAGAGACTAACAATGGCACCAACTCAATTAAATTTTATTTATATAGCAACAAATTATAATAACGTTGCCTCAAGGCAACTGTTGTTGTAAAGGCTTTATAGTCTAAGGTAAAAACTCTACAATAATACAAACAAAATTCCAACAATCGGATAAACCCCTATGAGAAAGTGCTTTGGCAACAGTGGGAAGGTATTGCATTAGGTCCATTAATTATGGGCCTATTGCACCATAACTTATGGAGGATTCACTATCAAGTGATTCAGCCCTAACTATAAGCTTTATCAAAAAGGAAAGTTTTAAATACCCAAGGAACCACAAGTAAACCAGCGATCTGAGAGCGATGTGCTTATTGTAATGGTAAGGTACGTGGTCTTTGAGATAAGATGGGGACTGATTATTCAAGATCTTGTATGTGATAAGAAGGATTTTAAATGCAATACCAGTAAGAGTAAGCATGTGGTTAGAAACTATATTTCTAAGATTATTAGGGCCAAGTACAATCACCTCAGTTTTATATGAATTAAGAAGCAGGAAATTAGAGGTTATCCAGGTCTTTTTATCTTGAAGGCATTTCTGTAGTTTAAGTGTGTTTGTTATCTGGCCTCATGGATAGAGAAAGCTGGGTATCATCTGCATAGCAGCCAAAAAATACATGCTATGCCTTCTAAGTCAGCGGTCCCCAACCCCCGGGCCTCGGACCGGTACCGGTCCGTGAGTCGTTTGGTACCGGGCCGCGAGAGTTGAGGCTCAGGTGTGAAATGTATAGTTTTCAGGGGTTTTATCGGTTTTCAGCGTTATTTTGTTATCGTTTTTATCGTTTACTCGGTTTTCCTGGGTCTTTTCACGTGTGTTATGAATAAATCTTCTTTTTTTTTTGGTACCGGTACTAGTTTTATTTTGTTGTATTTATCCGCAACACCTTAAAGGCCGGTCCATGAAAATATTGTCGGGCATAAACCGGTCCGTGGCGCAAAAAAGGTTGGGGGCCGCTGTTCTAAGTGATACTGCCTGGGGGAAGCATGACTTTGGACGATGAGGTCAATTTCATTCATATTATCATTAATATGAAAATTGTCATGACCAGTGACAAATAGCCATGAGTACCATGGCTGGTCACAGCATTATAAGATGAAAAGATGTACTCTCAGGCCCCCTCTTCGACTCTGAGATGGTGTTCCCCTTTCACCTTTTTGAATCCACAGGAGTGGATTTCAAAACATAATTTTATTTAATTTTGTTCCTTATTGATGTTACTGTGTTGATTTACATTTTTATTACTTTATTTTGACATATATTATGCTCACTGGCAATCCAACTACAACATTTAGTGGGTTAATAGACTATGTGCACGTTAGCATATGCTACTTCCGGTGCAGAAACTCCTGTGGGGAGCTTTGTTTCCGGTGTCCTATTCGCGCCTTGTTTACGGTCCAAAACAAGTTAAGCAAATGAATGAATCAAGTGACGATTTACATTTCTATAGATGTCTCGGGCATTTACCCAATATATCTGTAAATGATGTTCATCGACTTGTCGATATTTTTTCCCGCGCCTCAGAGCAAAAGAGAAAAGGATTCAAATGTTTCTCAGCTGTCCCTCGTTTATCGCGGGTGTTATGTTCTAAAAATAACCAGCGACAGGTGAAATCAAGTAGCCAATTTTATTTTTTGACGTTGTAAAACATTTCGTGGACATCGTGGACATACAGCACTGCACTTCAGAGTCACACTGCTAGCATCGATGCAGCGATTCTGTACAGGAGAGACGTCACGGAGGAGATCGTCTGCAGCGATCAGGACACAGGACACAATGTGATGTAAAAAAAAAAAAAGCATGCAAATTTGCACTAAAAAATCTGCGAAACTGCGAGGTGAAAGGTGAACCGCGTTATAGCGAGGGACCACTGTAATTTTGAAGGTAAGTCACAACATACCCTTCGTAAATACTAATGTATAGAAACCGTTACCAGCAATCATTCATATTTTGTGTGGCTTTTTTTCACGGTTTGTTAACATGCTGTGTAGGTGTGTACTTGACGAGCTGATCTCGACATAATGGAAACATCTGGTTTGACTATTGTTCACCTGTAGTTTGAATGCTGAACATTTGCCTGTTTAAATCATGAGACCAGTCACTATACAGAGATGTGCTTCTGAATGTGGACGATGTGTCTTCTGCTGCAGTTCTGCTTGTGTTGAGTGATGTAAACAACTGATCGATCTAAACTCTTTAAACGTCAAAATTGATCATTAGATTTTTTTATGACACAACAGTGGTGAGTGTTCCCACCTTCTCCTCTTTGTAACTTAACGCGATCTTTCAGTTTTCGAGTTTTGGACATGATTTTGGAGGATATCTTCGCAGTAGCGATTGACCAAAAAGTAAAGCTACCGGAAATGTACAACCTCACATCCGGTCTCAAACCAGGAAGTTACCATTTTCTCATGCACAGGGTCTTTTTTTATTTATTTATTTTATTTTATTTTATTTTTTAAACTTTATTTAACAAACAATGAGTATACAACATACGAACAGATGAAGTATACAAAACAACAGAACATGAACACACAAAGCCAGGGGTAAAAGGAAAAAAGTAACAATTATAAGAATACACGCAAAAATTCACATATATATATATTGTTTTGAGAGGTTTTTGTTGGTGGAGTCTGATATTGATTGTATGTACATTTCCACACCCTTAAAAAATGACAGAAATATGGTGTTTTGTTAGTAAACTTACATTTATGGATAAAAAATTTAGCTAAAAGTATTAACAAATTTATCTCGTGCACAGGGTCTTGTCACTACCCGATCCGTACCGGAAACCCGATCGGTAGCGACAGGTCTATTATAATTCCCATGAGTGGACCTCGCGCAGGCACTGGGTAGGGCAGCTTGGGGGTCCTTAGATCTTGTTGACACACGCGCGTGGCGCGAGCGGCTTCCAGAGTGAATCCCTACTGAACGGAAGTGCTTGTGTCTCTGTGTCTGCAGCAGTGTTGCCAACTCCTCAGTAAGGAAAATTGGTTGCTATTGGTTGTCCTAAAAGTCGCTAAATGACGTCATCACCTAATTTGCATAATTGGTCATGCTAATGTAATTGTAACCTACGCTGCAGGAGAGAGAAATAACATCGTGGACGAGACATAAAGTGAGCAAAAAACGTCCTAAATGCATTTAGAGTTTATTTAGAACTACAAATTAAATTTCTTTTAGCAATTATTGTTTTTTGTAATGTCACAATTCCAACCCTGCTCCTTTACCCGGGCTTGGACCGGTGTTGTGCCAAAAAGTGATTGTCTGCCAAAAACTGATTTCTGGTATTTGCCAAAAACTGATTGCTCGTATTTAAATTCCTATAAGTAACTTGTTGGGCTATAATATGTGAAACATATGTCAAATGCATCCCTCATGGATGACATAAAGTCATATTGAGTTACAAACAACATTAGTGTAACAAGGTAGAAGCCGCAATCAGTCTTTGGCAGTGACTTTTATATAACCTTTATTTATGCCGTTAAAAAAATCTAATTAACATTAAAAATGTCTTTTGTAAGAAGTAGTTGGACAGCAGAAATGGCTCAAATATTACAATAGTTCTGTAAAAATATTTAAAGTGGGGATAAAGGACCGGATTGGTTATAATGTAAGTACAATAACACAGAGTTGTAAAGATACAGCTAATTTTTTAATTCCATATATAGCCCCTTTGTAAACGCTGTTCACCGAAGTCTATTTACCAACATACGTAAAGATATTACACATAAAAAATACACGCAAACATTGGAAATCAGTTTTTGGCAGGCAATCACTTTTTGGCACAACACCGGCAAAAGTGACCCAAAATAGGCACTCTGGTGGAGTTACTGTGTGTATGTGTGTTTATAAGTAGTTTTAAACCTTGTGATCCACAAAACAGCATAAGAGTAAAAGAAGAACTGACTGCGTTACAGCACCCGCTGCTTGTTGAGAGTAAAAGCGATATGCGCTTTCACGTCTTTTTTTAGCCGGGGATCTGAAAACTCGCTAAATATAGCGACAAAATCGCTAAGTTGGCAACACTGGTCTGCAGGTGAGCACACGTAATGTAAGCAGAGTGAAGCTGTACAAGAAGTGTGTTCGAGAGATGTTCTGTTATGAACATAAACACAGCGTGAATGTTGGCGTTTGCAGTTTAAATCTCGTACATGAACTTGTGCGAAACTGCGTTTCACCTCTCAAATTGTCAATAAGGGGATCAGAGTAATCCCCAGCAGCCTGCTACATTATAAGTTGTGTAAACATACATAGGGGTGCACAATATTGTCAGTGTGAACAATCCTGAGTATCTGGTTATTTTGTCAGCACAAGTTCTGAAATAACATAAGGAGCTGGTTACAGTGTCCTGTATGATTCAATGCACACACGGCCTGCAGAGTGCAGCCTCTGAGTTGAAGTGCGTTTGCAGAACATAAGACAAGTAACGGAAAACTATTAGAACAACATGTTTTCCTGACATGATGTTCTTCTGCTTCCCTGGCTGCTGTGTCTGTGGCGATGTTGTTCACTTTGTGTTGTTGTAGCCTCCTCATGATACTCAGTTTGTGCTCCAATAGATTATGAGAGACAAACATAAAATCCTGATCTGTGGCACTTACTGGTTAACCCTACACATCGACTTCTGAATTCATTATTGACGGGAATTTTACAGCCTAAGAGATCTAGCTCACGGCCCACTGTTAGTCAGCGGTGCTAGTTTTGTACTTTGTGCAAATGTGTTGTTGTCAGCCAAGACTGAAGAAGTCACTTGGATAAGTTACAAAATATTTCTTGCACTGAAAACGTCACATACAGATGAACAGAATCAACTTTCTGAGATGATTTATCTAATTAATCTATTATGGATTCATTAGAAATGTTACAAAAAGGCATTTGTGTAGTTAATGTCCAGATTAATAATGCTATGTAGTGGATGAGGTCCAGGATTGGAAATGTAATATTAAAAAATTAACAAATAGCACAAAAATGATGCCATCCTCCCGGAGAGCAAAGAGCAAAACTTGAACTACCAAAATAATACAGAAAACAGTAGCAGTAAAGCTACGTGTTCATACTGTCTTGCATTTCAGGGTGTAAATGGCATTTTTCCATGTGTCTCGGGTTTATGTTAGAATAACTTAACAATAGGGCTGGGCCATATCATACCGTGCACAGTAATACCGGTATAAATTTGGGCAACGATAGAAAAATGAAATATCGCGATAGAATATGGGTAAAACGCGCATGCGCAGTGCCTTTGTTTTCATACGCACACATCAGAAAAAGCATGGCGGCGAAAGCAAATCGATGAATGAAACAGATGAACCAGAACTGGTTCATAAAAATGCTGCAGCTTCACTGGTGTGGAACTGGTTTAGCTTTTGTCCGTCAGACACACCACAAAGCACTATTTTTGGTAGAACATGCTAGCGGGCCGTCGTTATTACCGTGTTGTTTGGAAAATACGGCACACTTAAAATCAATCCTTTGATTTTTCTGAAAGTCGACAGTGCCCCTTATAATCCCGTGTGCCTTATGTATGAACTCTGGTTGTGTTTACTGACCTCGAAACGATTTTATGTGCACGGTGCTCGAAAATCTGTCAAATGTTTCAGTACGACTTTGCTAAGCTACGAAGCCGCACCGCTTGATGGATTGTCGGAGCATTACGGCTATCGTAGGTGGAGCCTCGCGGAGTGATACGTACTGTGCTTCAACATAATGTTACCGTATTGTGTGTGTATAACCTCTTTTTAAGTTTTGTGGATATTATACATGGTTATGCTGAGGATATGTCGGCCAGTTTCCACTGGAAATGCCTTTTGGTTAAACTGTCAGCGAGGAATTTGCATTTGCACTGTTACATTTTTATATAACTTTAATGCAAAAAACAGCTGCTTGTTTAAGAGAAAATACATTGATGGGGGGTTTTTTTTGCACTAATAAAGTTGTGGAGTTGTAAAGTATTTTGTCTAGTGTCAATTATATCGTCAATTATATCGTTATCGCAAATTTTCAAATGTATATCGTGATAAATATTTTTAGTCATATCGCCCTGCTCTACTTAACAATGTGTTAAACTTTAAATACAAGTGGTATAAAATACATTAGATGAATACAGACATGTATAATTTCAGACCATAGTATATTTTACTATAGTTTTAAACCTCAAAAGCCAAAATGGCATTCTCAAGTAAGATATGTAGTTTAGCTTCCTTTTACACACCTAACAGACGTGTTGCAAAATATACTGACCGACACAGACACTTTCAAAAACAGACACTTATATAGTTTCTCAGTACTCAGACTTCACAGTACTGACGCAAAGATATGAGGTAACAGGTGGTTTACAGTTGAGTAAGACAGGCCCTGCCAGCCTTTTAAAGAGAAAGATGGGTAATAAAATAATTGTTCCCACAAACTAAATACAATGCATGTTTACTTGTGGCCGTTGTTATTCAAAGCTCACTCCTTTCCGCCTGCGACTGTCTCACAACAGACAGGAAATACAGAGAAATAAAGAGGAAAGTCACTGTTCAAGATTTCCAAGGTGTTTCCTTTGCTGTTACAATGTGTGCAGACGTCAGAGAGCAAGAATATACTGAATTGCTGTTCTTCCTCATTACCCATCATGCAATGTGGGAAAAGGAACATCCCTCTCGTTTACCTGGAAAAACACAGAGACGAAAACTATTAGCCTGAAGGGAGAGGAACAAACGAGAGCAGAGTTAGCAGAAAGAAACAGACGTAGGTTTGTCCTGCTAAGCATGACTCGGGGGTTCGGCTTCGTGTGGATGAGTCATAGATGAGTCAGATCTTTTTATATGTACTTCTGCATATTGCTTCCCTGCATTTCTAAGGTGTGTGCGAGAGAAGTGGGACGTCAGAGTGGGAGGGGCTGCACAAGAGTCCTCTGTGTGGACTAACTGTTCATATGGTAAACAGAGGGTCACGTGGGCCAACAGTGCTGAAGCAGTTAGGAGAAAAGGGAGGGAAAGAAACAAGGAGAGGGCGTAACTTGATACACGGGAGGACTTTGGCCTGCTTCATGTGCAGGAGGCGGTACTTTCACCCTGAGTTTAGAGGACATTGGATTACACACCAAAAAGAAGGGAAACAAAAGATCTGAGTGCCATGTTGTGGTTAAAGTGAAGTTTGGCCTCATCGGGTTCAGTCCTTTTATTTAGATTTATCTGGACACTTTTTAAAGTCTGCTCTCTGAGGGAAAAGCCAGTGTCTTCCTAGTTTGTAATCTCTTCATAGTTTCTTCCGGGTAAAAGAAGAATCAAGATGCCAACCTTCACTGTGGTGCCAGTGGAGGATGTGGAAGATGGCAGCAACAGTGGAGCTGCAGCTGGAGGGAACAGACCTATCAGCTTGGGCAAAATCTTTTCAGAGGAGCAGGAGGCAGACAATTCAGAGGATCCTTTTTCAGGTAAACAGTTCTTTGCTTCGCTGATGTGCTCATACACAAGCCTGCTTTTTGGGGGTTTTGTGGTTGCTATCCCAGCATGCACTGCGGGAAGTATAGGTGTGCAATTTTGATAAACTGCATGCGTCATTGTGAGATTAAATGTGACATTGGAAGCGCGCTGACACAAACAGATGCGTGTTTTGACAGGCACATGCTTAACACATATAGACACCCACAAGGAAAAATGCAAAGTCAGAGATGAACTAGCTATAACTTGCACTTGGATCAGTCGGGCAGGAAGGAGGGCCTTGGTGTTGGTATGTATGTCTGAATGATGGTTAAGGCTCCTTGCCTCATTGTGTTTTTGTCTGTCAGTTCTTGAACAAAGCAACTAAATACACAGTAAACTAAACTAACCTAAAACAGCAGGGAAGTTGTGTAAAAGAGGCCTGACTGTTTTACGGTGACAAAGTACAAAGTCTACATCCTTACATGACATATTACTATACCATTTAAAATTACTGCCTGTTTTTCTTTCACCTTTACAACACTTAGTTTAACCATTTTTCTCATGTTGTACCTCTTTACATCCATCAGTTCCCAGTCAACCGCTTCGGGGGTTGGGTCAGGTTGTTTGTGCTACACAGTCCAGATGCCTTGAAGTCGTATTTCGAAGCTTGGGAGCAACGTGACTTCAAATAGTAGTCTTTGTTTAATATTCAGGGATTGTATGCAACAGGTGAAACTTTTGGTTGTTTTCTCATCTTACTGCAAAAACTACATTCTGATCCGTTACTGTCTGGAATCTATCAAACTCCTCTTGTGCATTTCTGGCTACTTTTTTCCACAGTTTTTAAATGGATCAGTAAGAGAATTTTATAAGGAGCAAGTCCTCAACATAAGGACTTGTAGGTGTTAGAAAATCACTGGATGCAGGTTGCAGAAACAGAACAGACACGGGGCGATGCTCGAAGAAGCGCAGAAGCTTGAAGGACAAATGTGTTTGTTTTCTGGAAAGGCAAAAAATTGCTTCAAGATTTTTAAGTTATAAAGAAAGTCAGCTGATATTTTTATTGTAATCTAGGTATGCTTGTTCTTTTTATTACTTTAGACTCAAAAGTCTGCAGAGATGGCTTCGAATGAAATCCAATTACAAGACACTGCCTTGTTCAAATGTTTTGATGAACTAACTCTGCTGCACAAGTGTCGTGTTTATGAACAGGCATACTTTCCATTTAGGGAAAATTCCTGCAATAAATGTAGGTTTGTCTTTAGCTAAGGCGTTTCTGGTCATTTTGCCTTGAACTCTGGTTGTCTTGCTTCTCTCTAAACTTCTTTTATGTCTCCTCTTTTGCTCGTCTTTCATATGTGGGCCTTTTTTATCTGTTTTTTGTTTTCTGATTTTGATCAGTTAGATTTCAGAGTGAGCCCGAGTCACCCATGGTCATCGTTCTGGATCAACCAGTTAGGACATGTTCCCCCAAAGCATTTGTGAGATTAGAGGCAGATTTGAAGTATCAGTATCAGTACAACAAGCATAACAGGTTAGGTTTTTTAGATTCTTATCCTCACTATAATAATGTTAAAAAGAGAGCAGACGCTCTTTAAACTCTAAGGTTTTACATATGAGTACCACATTAAAAATTAGCTTGCTTCTTAGTAGGTCTTAAAATGAGGTAAATACAGTCTGAGAAGAACTACAAACCATGACACGTTACTTTGTTATTTATTTGACAGAAATTAAGTGTACATGGTTATCTGTTTCAGAAAGAGAGTCAACGGTTAAACTTAAGAGCTCACAGACTGATCCGACGTGCTTACTGGCAGGTTTTCTTCAACAAACAGTTTCTTTCCTTTTCCTCTCCTGTGATCCCAGTTTGGTGTTTTTAATGTTTAACATCTGCGTTTTTGTGCTTAATCCACCATCAGTTTAAGGACAAAGGCAGTGACTAAATGCATTTATTTTCAGTGATCAGTCATATGTTGCACTCAGTCTTCTTGATGGACATTGTTTGTCACTATTTGGATAGCGCTAAATAAAATGACTCTCTTTTTAATCTAAATGTTAGACTCCACATTGACGCTCATGATTTGTAGAACCAAATCACATAACGTTGGGGCGACTGTAGCTCAGGAGGTAGGAATTCCAGGTTGGAATGTTGATGGTTTGATCCCTGGCTGCTCCAGGCAGGACAAATATCCTTGGGCAAGATACTAACCCCAAGTTGCTCTCTGAATGTGAATGTTAGCTAGAAAGCATTTACACAGAAAAAAAAGTGCTTGTATGAACGGGTGAATGAGGCCAGTTGTGTAAAGCGCTTGTGGTCAGAGTAGAAAAGCACTATATAAGAACCAGTCCATTTACTATAACTGAAAACTTAGTAAAGAACCAATTTTTAATTTCTTGAATCTTTGAAAAACACCAAAGGTAACACGATTGGAAGGAGATGGAGCAAAGTGATTACCAAAGAACTATTGGATGTGGACTTGACATGTCTTGGCATGATAAGTATCATATCTAAACAAGTCTAAAACTGTATGCAGAATATGGATGGATTTAAAAGCCATGCTGTTAAGAAATAGAAAAAGGAGCTGAGAGCTGTTTCTGGCATTTCAGTTGATCTTTCTACTGTTTACAGAAGCTTCGTCAAAAATGGTCTCAGTGGACGGCTGCCTCCTAAGAACTCATTTTTAAGACGGGGATAAAAGACTGAAGTATGCCAAATTATAGAAGAGCTAATGTGAGAACGAGTGGCAACAGGTCTCATGAAGAGATGAATCCAAATTTGACATTTTTGGTTCAAATTATTGTCAATACAGAAGAGGTCAGGAGAGAGGTCCAACATCCTTACAGTTCAATTCAATTCAATTCAATTTAATTTTATTTATATAGCGCCAAATCACAACAAAAGTCGCCTCAAGGCGCTTCATCGATACAGAGAAAAACCCAACAATCATATGACCCCCTATGAGCAGCACTTTGGCGACAGTGGGAAGGAAAAACTCCCTTTTAACAGGAAGAAACCTCCGGCAGAACCAGGCTCAGGGAGGGGCGGGGCCATCTGCTGTGATTGGTTGGAGTGATAGAAGGGAAACAGGATAAAGACATGCTGTGGAAGAGAGACAGAGATTAATAACAGATATGATTCAATGCAGAGAGGTCTGTTAACACATAGTGAGTGAGCCATCTGTAAAACACGTTGGAGGCTCTGTCGTGGGTTTGGGCCGCATTTCAGCTGGTGGTGTTGGGGATCTTGTCAAAATTGATGGAATTATGAACACAGAAAATATTTGGAACCACCATACAATAATATCTGGAAAACGTAGGATTGACAATACAGTTGGGCGATATGTAAAGATTTTCCGACTGACAATCGTAAGTCCAGTAATCGACGATGGGCAATATATTCGCACATGCGCAGACTTCTTGATGGGTGGAGCAATGTAATCATGCACGGACTGATTTGCGTGTTTACAACACAAAAGAATTGCCAAAAAATATATAAAGTTGCCAATTTGGGATTTCTTTGGCTTTATGGATGGAAGAGGCAAACCTAAGGATGTAACCAAAGCGGTGTCCGGTTGTGCAGACGCAAAGGACTCAAACACCACTAACTTGCATGAGCATGTATGTGTCCACCATCCGAATGTTTTTTTCTGAACATAGGTTACTGCCTTTCTTTCTTTCTGCTATGAGTTTGCGTAAATGCATCGCTACATTTGGGCGCACTCTGAGGAGGGTGCATTTGCTCGCAGATGAAAGAGTGTGCTGTTAAAACAGCGCTATTATTATAATTTTTTTCCTGTTTACTGCTTCTATTAATTCCATCATTATTAACTTACTCATGGCCAAATAAATTAAAAAATCGCCCTTGGAAAAATGATCGACAATAGGCTCAGCCTATCGTCGATAGTCGATATATTCGTCCAATATATATCGACTATATATATTGGACATTAGCCCAACATTAGCATTGGGCTAATGTTGTCAGTTAGCCCAATGCTAACTGACAACTTGTTGCAGTATGACAGTGAATGCAGTAAAAACATACCTGCATAGAAAAACACACAATGGAATCAGTCATGGATTGGCTTCCCCAGACCTCAACATTATTAAAGCAGTGTGGGATCAGCTGACCAGAAAATTGACCAAAAAACAGACAAATCCGAAGAAGAACTTTGGAATATCTTTCAAGAAACCTGGAGAATTATTCCTGAAGACTACTTAAAGAATACCAGGAAAACTGTGTGGAAGACTCAAGGGGCTGATACCAAATATTGACTTTCAAGATTTTTAGAGTTGTACAGACTCAGCTTTAGCTTTATGGTGTTGTCATATGTGTTTGCAAAATTAATAGTTTTAATAAATTGGTGCTGGTGTGTGTATATGTGTATATAATACAGAGTGACGTGATAAAAAAGTAGTAATTTTACACATTTACATAGTTTTTGTTCTTCATATTATTAAACTTAGTTTTAATTTATTCATTCTTTATTTTTATATTCTATTTTATTTTTCTATTTGAGTGAGCTTCATTCTTTTTATGTGTGTGGGTCATTTGTTTGTTTGTTTTTACCTCATTTAATGACTTTGGGGGTTTTGGGGGTAGTGGTTTATTTCCAGTGCTTTTGCTATTTTAAGATTACATTATGTCAACATATAGGACAAGGAAATGATTTAAAATTGCTTGGAGCCCGCAGGGGGGGATGAACAGGAAATCCTCCCCTGAAAACCTGTATCTCTTACTGATGCTAATGAGGGGAAAATAAAAAGGTTTCCAAACAATGTAGAGCCTCTGTTATCTGTGTATCAAGGTCCAACAGATCCTTTAGAGTGGTGACCCTATAAGAACTCATAATGTAATGTAAAGGCATTTTACTACAGCTTTACTCCTTACAATATGTCCTTTCTGGAGAAGACAAAAGTCACAGATTGCTCTGCGTTCGGACAGACGAGCACGCACGTACGCACAGATTTATGCACAGTGCTGAACAGACAAGATGCAATCTGTATAAACAACTCGGTATCATCATTTTCCAAAGAAGTATCCGGTGTCATGTGTACAGTGTCCTGTTTCATATTGTCCCTCTTTTTCCTTGTCAAGTTTTAGCACGTAGTTTTGACACATACTGAAATTATTTGTTTGCTTCTAAATGAACCTCATTGATGAAACTCAAAAAGCAGGGCATCTCTATGAAAACGATAATCGGTCATGTTGTCCGAGAGACACACCCAAACTACTTGCCAGGCAGTAGACAAACCGGAGTGTGTTGATCACTACTGTAAAGCAGAAATTTCACTTTTAATTCAATTCAGTTTTATTTTATTTACAGCACAACAAATCACATTAACAGCTGCTTCAAGGCGCTTTTTATTATAAAGTGAAGTAAGGTTGGAAGGTTTGCGTTGCATTTTTTTTCCAAGTTTCCTGCATCTCAGAGAATCTACAGGAAATGTTTCCAGGCAAATTACAGCCAACAGCGGCAATCTACTAGCAACCAATGCAATCACAAGGAGGTATTTAGTACACACCTTCATTGCATGCAGTTTCACCCAGACAGCAATCTTGAGCAACCACTCACCAATTGTTGGAATATGCATCAACTGGTTGGGTCACTGCCTGGTTTCTAGGCTTATGTGACTGATACCTTAGATAGAAAGAAGAATACCACAGTCAGGATCTACAGACTCTAGATTAAAATATGAATCTAGGGCTTTGTTAGCTGAACAGTTTCCTCCCTTAGAGCTATGCCAAGCAAATCGGTTGATCACATTCACATAGACCACCTAACTGGTGAGTTGGTGTACCAACCTTTGCAGCTGATCCTGTCGCACATTCTTGAAACTATTGTTTAACTTTAATATTGTATTTAAACATTTGCCTAACAAGGGAATTAAAATTACATGCCAAAACTGGTTTTTAACATCCTTGTTTACAGTGAATTAGAAATGGAAATTTTCACCCGTGGTTTATCCACTGTTGCTCTTTACACCTTAGATACTCCTCTTGTAATTTAATCAGTCCAGCAGATTATCTAAAATCAGCATTAAATGTCTTCATTGCATTTGTCTGTTTCATTTCGAGGTGGTTCTCATGTCCTTCTTCTTTTTCCAACGCAAAGGACATAAATCATCATGTGTAGCTCTGTTTTCCATATGTTAGCTCTTTGGGGTTGGAGAACTGCCAAAAGCAGCTGCCACCCTGTTTCCTGTTTAAAGGATCTATTTTGGGTCAAACTGTTGCTAGCTAAATTGTACAGGGAGTGTTCACGGGGCATGGGTTTGTGTTTTTGTTTGTTTGTCGTTCTAACCCAGTGGCTCTCAAATCACATGCCACAGATAACCTGGTGGGCTGGTCCTGCAGGTGTGCTCCGAGATGTCATTTATGATACCTGTTTGTTTTGTTTTTTTAAATGATTTTAAAAAAGTCTAGTTTTGAGTTTTGTACTAAAAATCATGTGAGTTGTCCACGCTAAGCAACACATGCATGTAACATATATTTAAGAAAAAAATATTTGTGCCAAATGTCAGATTGCAAAAATATTTTTTATATATATTTTTATGCTCACCTTAGCAAACATATCGTTTTTTGCAGCCTTATGAAATTTCCCCTTGTGGGACTAATAAAGGTATATCTTAATAACAACATACATTTGCCAAATGGATTTTAGTGTGTTTTAGTAATTTAAATGGATTAAACATTTATTGTACATAGAGTCTATGTGGCATTTTGTACATATTGAAATGGAGACCTCTGCTGGTTAACATGATTACTGCATCAAACTGTCAGCGTCCTTTACGCTCACTCAATGAACTTTCAGAGGACATTTAAAACTCAGCCCATTTTAGAAGTCTCTATCAGGGCTTTTACCTGATAATATGATGATTTGCAAATTTTCTGACATGACTATATGATGACAGACCATGTTCCCCATCAAACAGTTCTGACAAGATCTATACAGAAAATGAATCCAATCTGACTTTGTTTTCCTAAGTAAACTATTAGAAAAATTAAACACTGGCACGTGAGGTTTAGATAATAAAAAATTGGGAACTGTACACCAACAGATGTGGCTTGAAATTAACGTTGCTTTATGCAGCTGTGTACAGCAGTCTCTTTCAAATGCTTGTTTCATAGATGGGGTGCCCTGGGACACCATTGGAGGAAAAACTCAACTTTAAGAGGGCAGCCATCGGCCACGACTGCTTATGCAGTGAGGGGAAAGAGAAAAAAGTAGCTCATAAGACACTTGACAGTGACACACACATAGGACTCTAAGCTAACCCATTTGTGCTGTTGATCAACACTATATCATGTTTGGTGGATTTTACCACCAAACATGATATACTGTATATTCAGCTAATAAATAGTCGATTCTATATAGACCTTGAAGTGTAGTGTGTGTGCTTGTGTATCTTTCTAGATTTCACACATCACATTTTTATCTAAAACTTGCACCGCTGGTGAAACAGTTATTTCACCAGTGGTTCTGTTGAAAAGTATTCACATATGGAGTTTTGATATATCTAATCCCAAGAAGCTTTGAATTTGCCCAGGATGTCATTTTGCTATGACTGTGTTTTTAATGACTTCTGAGGTTATATTGGCCCGCCACAACATCTACGACACCTTGAGGAACAAATTGCTATCACATGAAAGTATAGCCCGGCTCTAATTCAACCTTACTTGATATCTCTTTGGCAGAATACAAAAGCATTTTAGACATTAAGTCACAGCTTCACATTCTTGTGATAACTCTATTTCACTTTGCAATATTCAAAACCAATTTACATGCTGGTTCTTGTATAGCGCATTCTTACACTTGAGGACTCATAGCATTGCACAACTTGCCTCATTCACCCAAGCACTTTTTTCTACGTATCTAACGTTCACACTCCAATGGATGCATCAGAGACTTGGAGTTAGTAGCTTTCCCAAAGATAATTAGCAGCCTGGGATTGAAACACTAACCGTCCGATTAGTAAATGATCTGCTCTACCTCCAGAGTTATAGCCACCCTAATTCAGACACAAGGATTTGAAAAAACTACATTTTACCGAACTAAAGTAACCGATAGCTTTAGGGCATGAATAAGCACGTATACATACCACAGACAGAGTGACACATATTTGAGTTGGGTTAAAGCAGATGAAAGACGGGCAAGAGTGAAAGTGAAAAACTCTACATTTACAAGTAAAACAGACTAGAGTTTGTATATGCAAAAAGATTTTTTATAAAATTGCATGTCTGGATGTTTTATGGACTGATTAGGAAATGATGCTAATATTTTGCTCTGTGACAGCTGGGATAGTCTACAGCCTGAATTTGTCCAACTCCAGGCCTCAAGGCCCTGTGTCATGCAGGGTTTAGATGTTTCCTTGATCCAACACAGCTGATTTAAATGGCTAAAATACCTCCTCAACATGTCTTGAAGTTCTCCAGAGGCCTGGTAATGGACTAATCACTTGATTCAGGTGTGTTGACCCAGGGTGACCTGCAGGGCACCGGCCCTTGAGGCCTGGAGTTGCCCACCCTTGAGTTAAGAGAGGGTGGGGAGGACGTATAATTTAAAAAGATGCAGAAAGAAAAAGGCTGAAAAGAAAAAGGAGCAACTAATGACCCAAAGCAAACAACCTTATGTGCCGTATCAAACATGGCATTTCCTCTGTTCTGGTTTGGTCACTAAAACTGTTTGAATGCTTACACACACAATCCATCACTCTTTGGACAACACCTAACAACAGCTGTAAAGCGGGACAATCAACAGCTTCTCTGTGTAGAAGTGGAATGTCTTTCTGGATGTGTGTTTATGAGCAACCTCATCCTACCATACGCCATTGGATTTAAACAGCTGTTAGTGGCAGGCTTACATAATCACTATCTCATTGTTGTTTTCCGATGATATCCTGCCTCTTGGTGGGTTGCATCACTGAGATGAACAGTTGAAAGCTGTTTATTGCATCTCAGAATATACCAACCACCCCATATATTATTTATTATTATTTACCTTTAGTAAAAGTGGTAAATGATCTGCTGGTAAATCCAGACAATGATCACACTTCAGTTTTATTACTGCTGGATCTAAGTGCTGCGTTTGACACTGTGGATCACTGCATTTTATTGGATAGGCTTGAACATTTTATTGGAATTACAGGAAATGTTTTATCGTGGCTGAGATCTCACCTGTCTGGGAGGTCTCAGACTGTTAGTTTTAAAAATGATCTCTCCGAGACCTGGAGTAGCGAGGCATGGGGTCCCTCAGGGCTCTGTACTTGGACCATTGCTGTTTTCTATGTATCTGCTGCCTCTTGGTGTTCTTTTACGTTCTTTTAATGTAACCTTTCATTGTTACGCTGATGACCTGCAGCTTTATGTTCCTTTAACCATTGGAAATTGTGCTGAAGTCTCTAAACTAGAATCTTGTCTATCTGCAATTAAGGGCTGGTTATCGGATAATTTCTTGCTCCTAAATACTGATAAAACAGAGTTGATGGTCATTGGGCCGCACAAATTTCAGCACTTGTCCCAAAATTTCATCTTGAAAATTGATGACATAAATTGCAGGGACAAGGTAAAAAACTTGGGCGTGTGGTTCAATATGGTGCTCTCCTTTGAATCTCATGTAAAAGAGATAACAAAGACCGCCTTTTATCATTTGAGGAACATCGCCAGAATCAGACAAGTTTTGTCAAGCGACTCTGCAGAGGTTCTTGTCCATGCATTTGTGTCCTCACGTATTGATTATTGTAATGCTCTTCTTTCTGGGCTACCAAAGAAAAGTTTTAGAGGTCTACAGATGGTGCAAAATGCAGCTGCTCGCATTTTAACAAGAACTGGGAAATTTGAGCACATTAGCCCTCTACTGAGAGCTCGTCGTTGGCTACCTTGTCAGGTTCGAGCAGATTTTAAGGTCCTGCTGCTCACCTACAAGGCTTTAAACGGACTGGCACCTTCATACCTCTCCGACCTTTTACATCTTTATGTTCCATCTCGTGCTCTCCGATCTCAGGACTCTGGCCTTCTAAAGGTTCCTAGAGCCAGAAAAAAGACAATTGGAGAGCTTTTTCTTTTCGTGCCCCGTTTCTGTGGAACAACCTCCCTCAAGATGTTAGGCAGGCTGCTCTGTGGAGGTTTTTAAAACTAAGCTGAAGACACATTTGTTCACCTTATCTTACAAGTCTTAATTCTATGGCTTTTAGTTTTTAAATTTTTACTGTTTTTAACTTGTATTGTGTCTTTTACCTGTATTGCTATGTATCGCTTTTATTTTTTTTATCTTCTTTTTAGTTTAAAATAGTTGTACAGCACTTTGTTTGAAAGCGCTTTATAAATAAAGTTATTATTATTATTATTATTATTATTATTATTATTATTATTATTATATATCACAAAATATACTAGTAGCACGCTATCTTTGATATGGTCTCCCTAGATAATAGTAATGAATATTGAGCAATAGTCCCAGCTTAGAAGAGGCAATCTGAGCAAAGCTGTTGCCCCGACTCTATAACCCTGGGTATATAACCCTTTTGTAATCTTATTTTAAAAGCCAGAGAGGCTTGATGTATATTTTTATATTTTTTGTTGCATAAATGTTGAAAAAGCAGCTTTCATACCGATATTCCTTCTCACTCAATACCACATGTGAAATTTTCTTACAATCTTCTCTATGTCATGTGCATCTACAGTACACCATCCTCATTAATTTATCTTCAACAATCACTAAATCCATGTAAGGCCCTGGGCTCTTCAAGGCGACAGTGTAGCCTACAACACTGTGATGTGAGTGTGATAATATGCCATATCTAACAGTCATAGACCACTGCGTGACAACAAGGGGCAAAAGAAGCCAGTCTGAACAGGCCAGTCATAATGTTAATCTAAGCCACTGTGTCTTTAAGTGGCGTACAAAAGCTGCTAGCAAAACTATAAGCTTAAAGTGTGGCCAAAGCCTTCATCTGGGGCGATCGTGGCTCAAGAGTTGGGAGTTTGCCTTGTAATCAGAAGGTTGCCAGTTCGAGCCCCGGCTCGGACAGTCTCGATCGTTGTGTCCTTGGGCAAGACACTTCACCCATTGCCTACTGGTGGTGGTGAGAGGGCCCGGTGGCGCCAGTGTCCGGCAGCCTCACCTCTGTCAGTGCGCCCCAGGGTGGCTGTGGCTACAATGTAGCTGCCATCACCAGTGTGTGTGAATGGGTGGATGACTGGATATGTAAAGCGCTTTGGGGTCCGTAGGGACTAGTAAAGCGCTATATAAATACAGGCCATTTACCACAGGCCATCTGTCTGCAGGGGATCAAACCTTTGACCCCTGATTCTCTATAAATGGTACTGGACACAGTTGTCACAGAGTACAGCTATATCAAATACAGCCTGGGCCATGTAATGCAGCGGTCTCCAACCTTTTTTGCGCCACGGACCGGTTTATGCCTGACGATATTTTCACGGACCGGCCTTTAAGGTGTCGCGGATAAATACAACAAAATAAAACTAGTACCGGTATCAAAAAAAAGAAGATTTATTCATAACACACGTGAAAAGACCCAGGAAAACCGAGTAAACGATAAAAACGATAACAAAATAACGCTGAAAACCGATAAAAACCCTGAAAACTATACATTTCACACTTGAGCCTCAACTCTCGCGGCCCGGTACCAAACGACTCACGGACCGGTACCGGTCCGAGGCCCGGGGGTTGGGGACCGCTGATGTAATGTAGTCTTCTGTTGTTTTTACAAAGGCAGTGGTTGCAGCTCTGGCCCAGTAGTTTGATGTACAGGTCCAACAAAACCCATACTTAAGAATCCTTGGGACGACATTAAATCACAGTTACTGCCCCTGATGTGTCATCAGTCTTTCGTGGTCAGTAAGAGTAGTAGCTGTGCAGGTCATTTGCATTAACTATTAGGGAGACTTTGGACTGCAGACTATCATTGGTTCTGGCAGAGATCCATCAGTAGGATCACACCAGCCACGACACATTTATTTGTGTGCTAACAATAAAAAACATGGAATAGTCATGGGGATGAGTATGGGTGATGCTGGCGGCTCACTACGATTACCATGCTGAGACAGGTAGCCTCCCACTAACACCCATTAATTTCACTAAGAACTGATGACACTGTCGGTCCAGGTAGACTCGCACCTTTTTGAAGTCTTCTACAACTCTGTCCTTGTTTAAGAGCAACAAGTTACAACATTAGCATGCTACAGGCGGTCAGTAAGCTAATTCTGCAGTGACAATTAGTTAAATCCAAATGAAAATACACATCTAATGATTCTGTCAACCTCTTGCCTGTTTATTCATTGGTTCTTTCTTTTTTACCTCAAAAGGAGATGACAACCGGAGAGAGTCCTCTGCATTCATCAACCCAGACATGGACACAGAGGCCTACTATGAAGGCAAGAATATGGCCTTGTTTGAGGTAAGATGAATTAAAAATGAATGATTTGTCTGTTTTTAATACATATAGTCCAAAACATGCTGCTAACGATTTAAACAGTATCTAAGATATAGTTTTTGTTATTATGTAACATTAATAGAAAACAGACAGGACTGTGTGACCAGATGGTTGCAATTTTTAAGAAAGTCAGACTGGGGTCATTGAGTGCTTCTGTTTAGTTTGTCCCAAATCTCTCATAAACCAAATCAGTCTGAGATGGTCTCAGTTATCTTGAAGTCTGTTCACTCACTGGCTTTAAAAAGTCATTCATACATGGAAAATGTGCTACATACATATTAGGGGTGCAACGATACACAAAATTCACGGTTCGGTTCGATACTTTGGTGTCACGGTTCGATATTTTTTCGATACAAAAAAAATGTTCGTGCCTTTTTAATTTGTCATTTATTAAATTTTCACGGCACATTCTGCACCACATCTCTGTGCGTTCATCATTTGTTTGAAGCCAGCTCACCTCCTGCAACCACTTTTGTGGTTCAGACTCCTTCTGACATTTCTTTGGAGGTGGAGGAACATCACAGTAATTGCTTAAAGGAGCTTCTTCGACATCTTTAAGAGTTCTAAACAAATGTCTGTCCTCCTCCTGAAAATCTTATGTACGCAAACACGCGTTGCAACTTCTTATCTTGTGCGCGTTTTTTTATTTTGACAGCGAATGCGTACCTGCGGAACACTCATGTGCAGCCCTGGTTATTTAGCTCGTCATATTGTAGCCACAGAAATTCTTTTGTCCATGAAACCATAAAGCCACACTTTCTTTTTGCCTTATAGTCTGATTTGTCATAACTTTTCCGTTTTGTGGTAAGCTTTTCTTTGGCTGTCACTTCTTCACGCTGACCTGTCTTATTTGGCTCAGCAGAACTAAAATATATATCCTGCTGCTTTTACACACGCACTCACATAACGCTCAGCGATTCTCTGCGCGATCAACCTCTCACATGTTTAAGCTGCGGGAGATTTCACTTGTCATGTTTGCATAGTAAGCTAACGATTGATAAGACGATGTCAGAGGAATTGGTGCGCAAATTATCATCACTCACCAATCAGTACTGTCGCTCTCTATACACAGTTCACGCGATTGCAAAGTGAAAGCAAAAAACAAGCGCAAATTCAAACGCGATTTCAATATGTCACATATTGACAGTGGCTCATCGATGCCAATGACATAATTACCCAGCTACATTTCCGAAAGAATGCAAAAGCATTGACATATATTTTTCCTTCCTATGATAGACCAACAGGCAGGGCAGAGATAGATTTTGGTAGCTCGACTGGAAAAATCGCTAGCCCCGGGACGTCGGGCTAGCGATTTTGCGAGCCCTGTATCTGATTGAGGAATCACTCATCTTTGGAAAAGAGAGTTTATTACAGAGAAATGTCTCTTTCCAAAATAAAAGCTATACTATACGCTTCTTCTGGGCTATATTCTCAGCAGCATATTAAACATATCAGGTCCCCATAAGGAGAATCATGTGCTAACGGCTGTCTAAATGACTCGGGTAAAGTTTGTAGCATGCGTGCTTGTTGTTTTGTCTGCTTCCACTTGTCTTTGCACTAGGATGATGTCGGAGTAAATGTGCAGTCATATTCGTTGTGTTCCCACTAGTGCTGTCAGCGTTAATCTGAAATGACGTTAACGCCACAACACGGCAAATCTCCGTTAACGAGCTACCGCGGATCACCCCGTGCGTGGGGCTGGACGGCGTCAACACGTTAACAAGCTAACTGCGCTAACACACTAGTTCCCATCCATGTAATTGAGCATTGCGTGGCACATCCAACATACTGTTTTACTTTAGTCCATGACGCGCTTACCTTCAGGGTCATACGTCACATGAAAACCAAAATAGTTCCAAACGCCACATCTGAATGAGGGTGGGGGAGGTTCAATTTGCCATGTTGCAACGAGCTTAACTTCTGTCTCGCTAGCTTGCCCTACGCTCAGTGAATCTGTGTTCAACTACTCCACCTAGGCTGCACTGTTGAGCGCAGATCCACTGAGCGCTCAACACAGACAGCATCGTCAGAAGAAAAGTTGATAAAATAAATTAAAAATGTTGTATTGTTCGATACATATGCGTACCGAACCGAAAGCACTGTATTGAACGGTTCAATATCGATACGAGTATCGTTGCACCCCTAATACATACACAATAAAGATCTTGGAGTCAATAAAGGGTGTCTGTGAGGAACATACAATAGGAAATATTTCTTGGTCATGCTTGAAAGGCCTGAATTACTCTTTATTTTTATATGTTCTCTGTCTGTTTACAGGAAGAAATGGACAGTACGCCCATGGTTTCATCTTTTCTCAACAAGCTGGCTAACTACACCAACCTAACCCAGGGTGTTCGTGAGCATGAGGAAGCCGAGGATGGAGTCAGGAGGGCTGCAGTCATGGTACGTGACTGCTTTGGAGTCAGCAGAACTCTGATTAATGAAAGCACGCATGCTTTGCACCAACATAATCGTTAGTGTAGTCCTCAACACTCAGAGTGCTTTCTCCTGAAATCTGTTCTGGTGGGACTTTTAGCATCTGCAATAAAACTTCAGCACTGATTACATCTGTACACAAGAAGGCCTTTCTTTTCGTCTGGCATATCTGCTTATCTGTTTCATCTGCCATCCTGTTTTTATTTTTCGATATACAAGCACATTCTGTTTCAGTATAACATGAAACATGCTCTAAAAGGCAGCACAAACAAAAAAGGAGGCTTAGTGTTTCGTTCAGTTCACTGAATTGAATTAGCAGCACAGCAGCTGTGTAAACATCCTAATTTTGATCCTCAAGTTCAAAGGGTTGAGTTAATATGAAAAATAACCCCAAGACGTTGTTGTGAAGGAGTAATTATCTATAGAGACCAGACGTTTTATGCTAAACAGTGCAGTTAGAAAGTGTTTGGATACAGACACAGACCCACAATTTTAAGGATCCGACTGTAAAGTTACTCTATGTTAGTTAAGTTACTGTTACTGCATCCTTATTAAAGATATTTAATCCTTACATTTAGTTTATTTTGTTTCCATGTTTTGAAACCAGCCTTTTAGAGTACCCTATGGTGTTCAAGATGAGCTTTAATTATCTTTTTATCCAACCATTTTCTTGCACTTCTCCGGTTCAGGATCAGAGGGGCCTGGCCTATCCCAGCTGTCAAAGGACATCCATCTGTCACAGGCCTAATGTAGAGAGTAGGGCTGCCACAAACGATTATTTTGATAGTCGACTAGTCACCGATTATTTTTGCGATTAGTCGACTAATGAGATCATCATCCATTGGACATAAAACGTACAGCTTATTGCACCAGCAGCATCTGCTCTTATATAACTATCATTAGCTTACAGCTTTAAGTGTTTAAGGTCTGTGCTAACTAAAAATAAAGACAAGATGATACTTTATTAAATCTTAATGAAATTTGCAGATTGTTTCGGTGAAGTTTAATAAACTCCTTGCTATCTAAAATATAACAGGACACCCGAGTAAATCAGCTGTCTGCTTGATGTTTATTCAGCTGTGTAAAAACTATAACTTTAATCTCAGCCAAACCGATTTACTCAGGAACAAATAAAATACTAAAAAAAGCCAAATAATAACATTTTTAAGTTATCTAAGTGACTTATATATCATGTTTAACCTGAGTAGCAAAAGACGGCGGTGGGTTTGAAAACGATATGCCGGGAGTCCGGTGTTCTCACGGCTCTAGTTAGCCTAGCCCCCGGCTAGCTATCGAGCTAGTGGCTAACAGACGTCTCCGAAAACGTCGGAGCGCTTTTGAAAATATGTGGTGTCTTGATAAACTGAGCAGATATTTGAGGTTTACACAGCTACATTCTCGCCTGAAAATATGTTAAACGTTTATTTTGTGACCCAGAAAGAATAATAAGAGTAATATTAAAACTAACTAGCTGCCGCCATTGTTGGAAACTGAGCTGGGCCGTGCTATGAATTCTGGGACAGAGCTACTTCTTCTTCGGGGTTTAACGGCAGCTGTCATCCTTGTACATGCAGTGCTGCCATCTTCTGTTTCAGTCCGTTATTACACTCTTAAATCCTACTACTTATTCCTGCGTCTTTTGGGATCTTACAAAGCTTCAAACGACGCGTCGACTATTAAATTAGTCGTCGACGATTTTGATAGTCGACGTAATCGTGACTAGTCGACTAATCGTGGCAGCCCTAGTAGAGAGACAGACGGCCATTTGCACTCACATTCAAACCTACAGGCAATTAGGTTATTGCCCTATTGTTTTGTCCTTTAACTTGCGCACTAACTAGTACTAGCAGATTTTTAAAAACAGCTATTGTTAAAAACACCAGTGGATGTTATTGCAATGCAATTAATAAAGTTGGAAAGTGGATTCTATGCTTTCTCCACTTCCTCCAGACACTAGGACCCTCATTTACAGAACTTTGGACTGCTGTGTATCACTCCAGTTTCTTTTCTTCTTAGGCCAGCTGAAAAGCTTTTAATGTTTCCGTTACAGGAGTGGCTTGAAATGAGGTGTATGACGATTTGATTTGATATACCTTTATTAGTCCCACAAGGGGAAATTTCATAAGGCTGCCGACCTATTGCACGCAATGGCGGCACCATCTTACCCTCCGACCATACATACATTACACAAAAAACATCACATGGGGAAGACAGGTCAGAGAGGTATAACAATGGAAAATGCACCACATGAGGAAAGACGAAGAGAAAAAATTAACTCCCCCCAAACTGAGCTCCAACAGGGAGATCAGTTTGAGAACAGAAAAAAACACCTCTGCACATGAAAAACTCTTAATACACCAAAGAAACACACGACAAGCAACGGGTGGGTAAAGGGTGAGAGACCGAAGATTTAGACAGTACAACCGGGCCTGCAGCTTGTGCGCTGGATTCCTTGATCCACCGTCAGCATCGGAAGGGAATAAGCAGATGAGTGTACATCTGCATGTGTATATATGTCTGTGTGTGTGTCCAGAGTTCAGCGGAGACAGTGTCCTTCGCCCTGCCAGGCTAAGTAAACAGTAGTAGCTCCCTTCCTGAAGACGTCGGTGCATGATGGTTCTCGATGCAACCAGCGCCAGACCGTCGCTTGTAAAGTTCTCTTGAACCGAACATGACGTCATCAAACATAATCAAGATCAAATCTGCAGTCATGCCTGTTACTTGTGCACCTTCTTGTACCACACTTTTCCCTCCCAGTCAGCTTTCCATTAATATACTTTATTACCGCCCCCTGCAAACAGCCAACCTTTTCAGCAATGTGATTTATCCTAATTGTCGGCGCTGTTGGTTAGTCATCTGAGTCATCAGTCTTTCCCCGACCATGGTTGCATGTACAGAACTGTTTATGCTGTTTGAATGGGAATTTAGATGACGGTTTTCTTTGATTTGAATGAGTTATAAACCACACACCTTAACATTTACTTTTATTTTACCTTATTGAGTTAAATAAAAAAAAAATAAGAACATTTTTCATAATATTAAAATTTTTTTGAGATGCACTAGTTTGTTTGATTTCTGTTGTCTTCAACATAAGGTAAGCTAAAGGACTGACAGCAACACAAGCATGAACAATAGGAGCCCAAAGGCCTGCTTGTTCCTTCTTCTGCACTGTGCACAATGACGACGATGGACTGCAATGATATTTTTTCACTTTGTTCACATCAACCGGAGGTGGAAACTCCTTCTGTGAACCGCTAGTCTGAATGTCTTACCATAATCCTCCTCACGGTCTCACACTCTGAAAATCTTTCAGTTGCTTTAAAAATATTGCCAAAAACTGACCCAAGAGCAAGTGAAAATAGGTCAAATGGTGTGACAAATAGAGAAAACAGAAGAGTTTGAGGCAGAAAAGACTAAATGTTCAGATTTTTTTTTTTTTTTAAATCTATCCATCTTTAATCACTTGAGCTTCATGTGATAGAGCTGGGGATTTTACAAGTACAGTGCAGACAGCCAGTTCAATACAACCAGACATACAGCACGTTATCTTTTTATCAGGACTTAGATGAGGGATTTTAACAACCACCTTCATTAGGTCATAAGATTGATTTCATCTTCTTTGTGCTTAAATAAACTGAAGATCAGGGAGACCAATTTTCTTCGACGCAAACTGAAGAGAAAAACGACGACATCTTTCCTGGTAAAACATCTGTACAGATGTTACCTGGGTGGGTGACTTTGATAACTGTCAAGCTACTGCCAATAGTCTGTTAGAGTGGCTTATTAACCGGACACACAGAGGAACAGCTAGCCTTTGACCACAGGTCCACAGGTTTAAAACAAAAGCAGACAAACACAATAAAATATGTTTCAAAACTGCTGCTTTGTGGCAAAAGTTGTACATGCGCAGTGTTGGGGAGTAACGCAATACAACGCCGTTACGTATTTAAAATACAAAATATGAGTAACTGTATTCCGTTACAGTTACCGTTTAAAAAGGTGGTATTTAGAATACAGTTACTTTGTTGAAATAAATGGATTACACGGCGGTACTTCCCTGTTTCATATTGTGGCGGGTCAGGACTGTTTGGGTTTTGTTTGACAGCTACGTTCTGTTGTTCCAGGCAGCGTTACGGTTGCCATGGTTACAGGGTGACGCTCTCTCTCTGCGTGTTTCCTGGGTGAGAGAGCGCCTGTTGTTGTTGTGCTAAGCTAATAGGCAGAATGCTACAGGTATAGCTCTAAAGAATGTAGCATCATGGGCAGTGTAGTCCGTGCTGCAGGGAGAATGGACTGCCATACACGTTATGTGTCTGTGAGCGAGGGAGGGAGAAAAAGGAAAAGTACGAGCTGTCATCGAGCAGAAACGGGAGCTGGAAGCATGTAAATATAATAATAACCACTGCAGCCAAGAAGAGAGCCTGACGAGCCCAGTTGTAAGTAAGCTATTAAGACTCGACTGTACACCGTGTTCGTGTTTTCCTCCAAAAACAATAAGTTCCGTTGGAGCAGCCTTTCAACGCCTCTCTCTGTCTCTGCTAGCAAAGTTGACCCAGACAACAAAGTAAAGCTAGTTTTCAGCTACGAGCCGACACAGAACCCACCGTATTAGCCAGAGGTCCCTTTACTACGGTTCGGAGCCGCGGACCTTCAGTAACAGTAATAAATCACAGCAATAGTACATTCATGTAGTTGTAAACAGCATGATAATATATTAAGTAATCCAAAGTATTCAGAATACGTTACTCTCATTGAGTAACGTAACGGAATACGTTACAGAATACATTTCGGGGCATGTATTTTGTAATCTGTAATGGAATACATTTTAAAAGTAACCTTCCCAACACTGTACATGCTGCAGAAAACGGGCTTTTAACTGAGAAGGCGGTTTCATTCCAACAATTTCTGTCCCTTTTGTGGTTTTGCTAAAGTCAAACACAACATTAGTCATTGATAAGACAGTGGGACCCTGGTCTGTTGCTCTGTGGAAGCGTTGATGATGTTTGACTAAAACCCGCCCCCTGAATGATAGCTGAGAGCTCTGCAGAGGATCTGGACCTTTAACTTAAACGGCTCAGAGAGCATAGAGCCAGTGAAGGGAAGAAGACAGGCAGGAGAGCGAGGCAGTGGAACAGAAAGGAGAAGATGTGGGAGGTTTGGAAATCCACAGCAGGCACTTTGCAGCATTTTGACAAACAGCTGAGTGCAATGGAGAAAGCACAGGACAAAATGTTTGCATGTCGGAAAATGGTACGTACTGTTTGGTGTTTGTGCAGACGTGCGTGCGCAGTATGTGCTTGTCTGTTGTAATATGCATTGCTAATGCTATACTACACTTAAATCATTCAAGTTATGTGTTTTTAATGAGCTTTGATGTTAGTCGGTAAATGACAGCTTCAGTGATTTTTTTCATTTTCTGCAAGTTGTGTTAAGCACAAGGTTATCTCGAAAATACAGATTCTTTTAGCCTCTCTTCAGTAAAACTGTTTAACCTGTCGACAAGTTTTATACACGTGTAATTAAAATAAAAGTGATTAATGTAATATTTTGTGTTGATGATTTTGGTACCTGCTGACCTTTGTCATACAGTGCAGTCAGTAACTTGATTTTTCGCCAAGACAGGATGTATGATTTAGTTGTTCCTTTACTTTTTCATTTTGTGAAACGGCACGTGGCTAAAAGAAAACCTGACACTAACCCTGGGCTGTCTGCTCATGATCTGATGGGCATTAAGAAGACAACCACCAGAAAGAATCTGACTGTAGAGTCTTTGAAAACGCAAGAGATTATTTTTAGCTTTAACTAGAAGTAAGTGGCGTTTGATTTGATGCATCATAAACAGACGATAACATGCAGACGCACTGTAAACACACAGTGATGTTAAATGCAGGATGTGCTTTGTAATTTAACACTTTGAATGACAAGACGTTTTTTAAGTGGACACATGTTGCATTTCCCCTACTCTCATGTGCATCTCCTCAGTAACAGTGCAACGAGGCATAATTCAAGATCCACTCTCACCTTCGTGCATGTCTGTTTGTCTGTCGGCAGGTCCCCCATATGGGAACGTTCATCGGGGTCTACCTGCCCTGCATGCAGAACATCCTGGGGGTGATTCTCTTTGTGCGCCTCACCTGGATTGTCGGCACAGCAGGAATTCTCGGATCTCTCGCCATCGTCTCCATGTGCTGCATCTGCGTGAGTAATTGACAGCTTCAGACGACGAGCTGGTCTGCTTAACGAGTCTCAAAATGTGGCAGCGGTGCTAAACGAACTGTCCCTCTTGGCCAAGTGTGAGATTTACGTCACGCCAATCACTGAGCTGAGCATTAATGTCTTTGTCCGAGTCCCCAAAACGAGCAGAAAACCTTATTTACAACCGTAGCACATGCGTCAGTAGCTCCAGATGGCCAGACAGAGAAGTGCCTGTTTCAAAGTTTGAACTTGAATGCTCAGCACTCATGTGATGCGAACGATCTGCAAACTCCAAGCCCTTTACATTATAGACTCACCCTGACGCGCTCTCATGCTCCACACCAAAGAGATGACGGGCAGTAGAGGTGATGATGCCAGTGGTGTCATTGTTCTTGTGTCTGTGGTTTACACGTTAGCGGGGCAGTGAAGTGAAAAGATCCTAACAGAAGGGCTCATTCAGTAAAACCTTGGAGAAAGAGACTCTCTTGTTTCATCTCTGGAGAAACGACAAAGTTTATTTGTGTTTTTTAATTTTATTTGTTGCTATTTGTAACCAGTTTGACTGCACAGAGCTCGACTGTATGGTGAATGAAATGCATTTTCTAACAGTGTTTGAGTAATACTCAAACATTGCAGACTGAGACAATCAAGCTTATTTTTCTTGACTAAGTACAATAAATACAAAATACGTAAATACATGACTGTACTTCAGTGTTTCTGATTTCCAGCGTTGCCCTCAGTCACACTCGGTTTGACACTGGTGCTTTCACTGATTCTGCTAAATTTAGGCAACTTTGTGTTTGATGGAGTGGAAACAAAATGCTGGAATGTTTTTTTCACTGGCATATTGCACAAAACAGAGTATTTAGTACTCTGCATGCTTTTTTGTTTCACATTATTGCACTCCTAATTCTCATCAGAGGCTTCAGTGACTGTTTTCAGGTATTTGCACTTACTTTGTGTTTTAATGACGCATTAAACTTCTGCTCAGCTGCAATTCAAAGAACTTTTATCTGAGCATGATGCTTGCACCTTGACAACTTAACAAACTTGACAAACACAAGCTGGTCGATGTTATTTTCATTTATTTTTCTTTCTTTTATGTTGCTTTTACAAACCATCCACTGGTGATCATCTGTCTTGTTTTCTTTTGCTTTTTTCATGCAGACATTGCTCACAGCTATATCAATGAGTGCCATTGCAACAAATGGAGTTGTCCCAGGTACATAATGAATTATTTGATTTGCTTTTACGGTACAAGAGATGTATGCACACGCAGTCTGCAAAAATAGCTGCAACTGTGAGTGAGATTATACAGAGTTTGAATTGAGCTATGATTTGCACAGCATACAAAATATTTTTTAAACTTCATCATTGTGTGAGAGCACGCTAATTCTGCACACTGTGTAGAGCACAACCAATTGTTTGGCATGCCAGTGTTACCAGCCGATATCTGCTATTTGCTGATTGATTGGTATTGGCATCTGATTTCGATTATAGAGAAGTAAAGAAGAGGCACTGATGTCATCAGTGTCAGTGTTGCATAGCTTGTCCATAGGGACACTCTGCATCTTCCCTGTTGGCAACACACTTCTTTGTAATACCACAAACACAACAAGCACTTGATACATACTTACAGTTTATACATTTAGCAGAACACAAATGAGTAAATAACTAAATGCACATGAACATATTTGGCTCTTGTCTGTTATGTTTTGTGTCTGAAAGGGAAAACATAGTTCGATATGTTGGAATATTGGATTTTTAAATCTCAGTAGCTAATATATGAAATCTAACGCGATGCACAAAAGCTGCAAATGGACAGAGCCCAATTTTAAAGGGGACCAATTATCCTTATTTTACGTTATTTTATGTTATATAGATGCTGGTAAAATAATCAATGTTTATATCAAATATGGGCAACGTTTTCAAACAGCGAGGTCAGTGTTATGCAGGTAATCCCTGTGAGCTAAAAGAAAACATTCTGAAACAGTTTTATGAGCACAGGAACAGGCAACTATCAGTTTGTCACCGGAAACTTTATTTGCATTATTTTATTTTTTTACATTTGTGTATGTGTAGATATGAAACTAGTAAAATGTATTTTTGTAATCACTTCCTGACAGCTGGTGGCTCGTATTACATGATCTCCAGATCCTTGGGTCCAGAGTTTGGAGGTGCTGTGGGACTTTGTTTGTACCTGGGAACCACCTTCGCTGGATCCTTGTACATTCTTGGAACCATCGAGATTCTTTTGGTTTGTAAACTCTCATCGTGTCCAAATTCATGGGCTGCATCCTCCTGAGGCCGCATTTGTGGACCAATTACGTCACAGCAACGCGCCGAAGGCTGTCCAAATTCGTAGACTGCAGAATGCAGCCAACAAATGCGTCCTCCTTTTCCTCGAATTTGAAGGATGGGTCGGGTGTGTCCTTCGTGGCCCACAATATCCCAGAATTCATAGCGCGGCCCAGCCAAACTCCAGTTTCCAACAATGGCGGCTGCTACTAAGTTTTAAAATTACTCATACTAATCTTTCTGGGTCACAAAATAAACTTTTAACATATTTTCAGGCGAGAAAGTAGCTGTGTAAACATCAAATATCTGCTCGGTTTATCAAGATATTGCATACTTGCAAAAGTGCTTCGACGTTTTCGGAGACGTCTGTTACCCACCAGCTCGATAGCTAGCCGATAGCTAGCCGATAGCTAGCCGAGAGCTAGCCGAGAGCTAGCCGAGAGCTAGCCGAGAGCTAGCCGAGAGCTAGCCGAGAGCTAGCCGAGAGCTCGAGGGTCACTGATGCGGCCGAGAACGGCACAACACCCGGCACATCATTTTCAGATCACCGCGGATCATCGCTACTCAGGTTAAACGTGATATATAAGTCACTTAGACAACCTAAAAATGTTATTGAATAAACGTCAAACAGAAAACTGATTAAACAGAAGTGTGAGACGGTCGAGAGTTTACGCCAGTGTCCGGTTATATTTTAGATAGCAAGAAGCAGACGGCCGAGTTTACTAAACTCCACCGAGACAGCGGTGACGCTAATCAGAAGGCTAGACCGTCCAATTTCCCCAGCCGTTTACTTCTGGCCTACCCGACCTTCTGTGGACCCGGCCCACGTTGACCGCGAAGGCCGGGTCCTCAAGAGGATGCAGCCCATGAATTTGGACACGAGGCAGTCAGTGCCCTTCTGATTGCACATTAATCCCTCGATCAATCTGATTTTTCTCTTTACTGTCTACCAGCTCTACATCATTCCACCAGAAAAAGTGGTCAAAGAAACGACGGCCAACGACATGCGAATCTATGGCACCTGCTGCCTGCTCCTGATGGCGCTGGTTGTGTTTGTAGGGGTGAAGTAAGTTTCCATTCACTGTCTGACACACACAAACAGAAGAACACACCACACAGGCTCACATTTGCCCCTCTCCTCCTGTCTGCAGGTATGTGAACAAGCTGGCTCTGGTGTTTCTGTCCTGTGTGGTTCTGTCTATCATGGCCACGTACGCAGGAGCCATCAAGACGGCCATCAAACCCTCGAACTTTAGGTGACGGACCGCTTTTTATGAAGTGCTGGCATGTTTTCTCTGACAGCAAAAATCACGTACTGTCAGTACTTACAGATACATTTTAAGCAATTTATTGTACTACAGCTGATTTATCCTTTTTTTAAGATAAGAAACTGGATGGGTTTGTTTGTTAGTTTGCAACCACTGCAAAGTTTGTTTTAAGTACTTGTGTATACGTCAGTGTGTGACGCTGCAAGAAACAATCACATAACTTGAAACACCTTTTAGAGTCATTCGGTCAGATAGTCTTTTAAAATGTGTATTTTATCCTCTGATATGATTTGTCTTCATCTGGTAAATAGAAGGGAAAAATATGAAAAACAGCTTCTGTCTTTCTGCACACTGTACGGTTCATATGTGGGGGGAGGAAAATGGTGCAGTGATATACAGCTTTTGAAGAGTGGAGATTCATTTCAGTACATGCTTTATATTTATTTTAATGAGGTAGAACCTGAAATCAGATGACCCCCGTGAGAAAGCGTTTTGGCAATAGTGGGAAGGAAAAACTCCCTTTTAACAGGAAGAAACCTCTGGCAGAGCGAGGCTCGGGGAGGGGCGGGGCCATCTGCAATGATCAGCTGGGGGTGAGGTTAGGAGGTACAAGAGAGCCAGAGTGGTGTATAAATACACAATGAAAGTATGAGTGTGAAAACTAATAACTGCACCATAACTAATGGAGGATTCAGTGTCAAGGGATCCAGCCCTAACTCAAGCAGTATCAAAAAGAAATGTTTGAATCTAATCTTTAAGTTAGAGATAGTGTCTGTCTCCTGAATCCAAACTGGGAACTGGTTCCACAGAAGAGGGGCCTGAAAGCTCAGCGTCCCAATCTATTTTTAAATAGCACAAGTAAACCTGCAGTCTGAGAACAAAGTGCACTGTTGGGCTGATATGGTACTATGACGTCTTTAAGATAAGACGGTGCCTGATTATTCAAGACCTCGTAAGAGAGCAGAAGGATTTAACTGGGAACCAATGAAAAGAAGCCAATATGGGAGAAACTGGAGACTTCAGGGAGTTTTAGGAAAACCTTAAAATAACGTCTTAGAGTAGCTGTATGAGATCTGTTTAACTTGCACAAAAGTAGAATTGTAGTTTCTCTTTCAGCTGGTTTTCTTTGCTTTTTGTTAGATACTAAATGTCTTAAATGTAAATACCAACTAAATTCTCTAATATTTAATACTTTTTTCTCTCTTTTTTATTGATGTTATTATTATTATTAGGGATGCACCGATACCGATACTGGTATCGGGTATCGGGGCCGATACTGTAAAATGTGTGTGTACTCATACTCGTAAAAGTTAACCGATACCATGAACCGATACCAACTTATTTCATTAATCAAAGGGTGGCTTGTCATTTCTGTTGTAGTTTTTTAGATTGGCCACTAAGGGGCCAATTATTATTTTATTTATTATTTATTTTATAATTTTTTATATTTTATTATTTATTTAATAATAATTATTTTGTTTGTTTGTTTACAATATGGACACTCTGCAATAATTTAAAAGTTTATTTTATTCACAAACCTAATTTGTATTTATTTTATTCCAAACAGAAGTGTTTATTTATTATTCTGAAAGCTCGAGACAGTGCCAATAGTTCAGTGATATTTTGTAAAATTACAATGTGGAGACTCTGCAATAATTCAACAGAAGTGCTTATTTTTCACTTGAAATTTTTTTGTGGTCATTTTTATTAAGATTTTCTTTTTTATCAGCAGGGAATATAATAAAACCTGTCTTCCAATTAATTGTATTTGTGTGTGTGTGGTAGAAGTATCGTTTTTTGTACTCTGTATCGGCAAGTACTCAGATCCAAGTATCGGTATCGTATCGGTTTGAAAAACTTGGTATCGTTGCATCCCTAATTATTATTATTATTATTTTATTACTATCACTGCTATTTTCTGTTATTTTCCTCTCAATATAACTGCACAATCTCTATATGCTCATGTAAAGCTGAGGAGCACGAGCCAAATAATTTCATTATGGATAAATGTGGCTACACTGTTTATCTGTACATGACAATAAAACCTGAAACTACTATTTAAAAAAGATTGTATGTATTAGCATGGGTATTTGAAATTTACATAAGACATCCAAGAGACTGCGACTGTAACGAAGTGTAAAGTGTGAAGGGATCTTGAATACGTTGGCGCCGTTACTTCTGGTGTCCTTTACTCAGTACTGCACTGAACATCTTCAAATTCTGACACCAATATGTATCTGTAAAAGCTGTAAAGGCAGCACCTGTTCCACAGACAGACATATCTGAGTGGTATGCTCAAAAAGAATAAATGGGAGCAGTAAACGAACTGTCTTGATGATAGACAAAATCAGATGAGGCAAGACACTAGGGCTGACAAAAACGATTATTTTGATAGTCGACTAATCAGATCATCATCCATTGGACGTAAAACGTACAGCTTATTGCACCAGCAGCATCTGCTCTTATATAACTATCATTAGCTTACAGCTTTAAGTGTTTAAGGTATGTGCTAACTAAAAATAAAGACAAGATGATAGTTTATTAAATTTTAATGAAATCTGCAGATTGTTTCGGTGAAGTTTAATAAACTCCTTGCTATCTAAAATATAACAGGACACCGGAGTATATTCTCAAGCATCTCACACTTCTGATAATCAGCTGTCTGCTTGACGTTTATTCAGCTGTGTAAAAACTATAACTTTAATCTCAGCCAAACCGATTTACTCAGGAACAAATAAAATACTAAAAAAAGCCAAACAATAACATTTTTAAGTTATCTAAGTGACTTATATATCATGTTTAACCTGAGTAGCGAAAGACGGCGGTGGGTTTGAAAACGATTTGCCGGGAGTCCGGTGTTCTCACGGCTCTAGTTAGCCTAGCCCCCGGCTAGCTATCGAGCTAGTGGCTAACAGACGTCTCCGAAAACGTCGGAGCGCTTTTGAAAATATGTGGTGTCTTGATAAACTGAGCAGATATTTGAGGTTTACACAGCTACATTCTCGCCTGAAAATATGTTAAACGTTTATTTTGTGACCCAGAAAGAATAATAAGAGTAATATTAAAACTAACTAGCTGCCGCCATTGTTGGAAACTGAGCTGGGCTGCGCTATGAATTCTGGGACACAGCTTCTTCTTCTTCGGGGTTTAACGGCAGCTGGCATCCTTGTACATGCAGTGCTGCCATCTTCTGTTTCAGTCCGTTATTACACTCTTAAATCCTACTACTTATTCCTGCGTCTTTTGGGATCTTACAAAGCTTCAAACGACGCGTCGACTATTAAATCAGTCGTCGACGATTCTGATAGTCGAGGTAATCGTGGCAGCCCTACAAGACACTATAATTATTTTAGAAGACGGTGGATGGGTGGATTTTAGATTGTCGCCCTCGTCACGTGCACATGGATGAATCTAATCTGACAATAAGAAATAATAATTAGACACTCCTTTGTCATGCGTGAGGAGGGGGGGCTGTGTCTGCAACTATTTATGAAATGCTTAATCTCATTTTTCTCCTCTAGTGTCTGTCTGTTGGGGAACCGCACTCTGAAGAATGAAATGTTTGAAAAGTGTGCAAAAACAGATGTGGAGCTCTGGAACCTTTTTTGTGACAGTCCATATCCCAATGCTACCTGTGACGAGTACTTCGCCTTAAACAACCTGACCGAGATCCAGGCCACTCCGGGAGTCCTGGGGGAAGTCATCAACGGTGCGTCACTGTCAAGCAAAAGTCCACTGAGACTTCCTCCTCTGTCACAGTCTTTTTCTCTGCAGTAAATTCTGATTATGCAGCCTGTGCTTGTCTTTCCTTTAGACAACTTGTGGGGCAATTATGGCCCAGACAAGATGGTGATAGAGAGGAAAGACCTGTCTTCTGTAGCAGCCGAGGCCAACAACGACAAACTTAAGAACTACGTCTTCAACGATTGGGCCACCTACTTCACTCTGCTGGTGGGAATATACTTCCCCTCTGTCACAGGTAGATGATTTATTGTGGTCACATTATACAAAGATGAGAAATCATTTAGGATCAATGTTTCAAGGGGCTTGAGCGTGAGGAATTATAGTTTTAATGCGTTTACATGAGTAAAATCTGTGTTGCGTTTCAGGTATAATGGCTGGTTCTAACAGGTCAGGTGATCTCAGAGACGCCCAGAGATCCATCCCAATAGGAACCATACTGGCTATTCTCACCACATCCTTCATCTGTATCCTCGAGATCATGAATGTGTTGATTGTGTCTGTGGAACTGCTACAGGAACACCCAGAGACTCTTTCACTGCTGCTGGTTCCCCAAGGAGCAAATCCAGAAAAGGCCCTTCTGGTGGTTCTTGATCCTCCCAGACCTGAAAGACCAGTGAGGGAAAGTTGGACATCAGGTGTGGCAGTGCAAGACTCACTTGGTGTTTCCAAGAGTTAATTGCTTATTCACACGAGTGTTCAAGTGTAAAGGCATGCTTGAGGTTTGGTTTGGGAGGACACCACCTTTTGTCTTCTTGGTCTCATTTTTAGCTGAGATTAAGAAGTCGTTTAAAGTAAATCCACTGTTTCCACTAATAATCCCTGTTGGTCAGCATTAGGGAACCTATTTATCTCGAGGTGTAGTGGAGACGGAGGTGACACTGTTACTACGTTACGAGAGCAGCTGAAGAAACTGAAACACTAGTGTCTGAGGAGAAGGGCAGAAAGCCAGGTTTCCTCAGGTGTGATGATAACTGAGATGGGTCATGCACTATGACTTATTACTTTGACTAAAAGTTGAGAAAGGCTTGACGTCAGTGATAACAGTGATAACGCGTTACTTGTAACGCGTTACTGTAATCTGATTACTTTTTTCAAGTAACGAGTAAAGTAAGGGATTACTATTGCAAAAACAGTAATTAGATTACTGTTACTTTCCCGTAGGAACGCTGCGTTACTGCGTTATTTTTTGCGAGAATGTCTCATGACAGTGACGTAAGCGAGTGCGACGTTCGTGACAACAGCTGTGTGCAGATCAACAATGGATCATATATCGAGTGCGGGAGAGAGTATGAGCGTGCAGCGTTTAAAGCGTGGAAGTACTGACCTTACTTTGAGTTTGATTCCATAAAAAGTGACAAAAACATTAGCGTCCGTTGTGCGTGGGAAGAAAACTTCTTTTTACAGCGAAAAAAACCCTAAACTTCCAAACAAGCACCGAGTAGCTACGACGTAATGGGAAACTCACAGAGAAACTCGCAGATTCTTCCACTGACCGCGGCACACCTGCACCAGGGTAAACCTCCGCCTACCCCACTCCTGCTTTACAGGTGAAAATAGAGCAACAGGACCGCTAGTCTTTGACTTTATTTATTTTCTGCTGTGTTTTACTTGCATCTATTTGAAAGACTGAGTGTAAACACACAAAAAAAATATTTTATGTGCTGGAATGTGCAGAAAATAGGTTTAAATGTTAAACAAATTTCTTCCAGTCAGAGAATGTTGCAGATAATTAAATTTTTGCTTGATGCATAAAGTTAAAAGATTAAAACTAATAAAACAAGTTTTAAAAAGAGACTTTTCCATTTGATTACATTTTGTATGATGGATTATGCAGAAAAAGGAGAATTGGGCTGAAAGATCTATCGCTTTATCACCTATTCAGGTTGTAAATCGTGTTTTTAAAAAGTAACTAAGTAACTAAGTAATTAATTACTTTTGAAAATAAGTAATCAGTAAAGTAACGGGATTACTTTTTGGGGGAAGTAATCAGTAATTAGTTACTGATTACTTTTTTCAAGTAACTTGACCAACACTGGTGATGACATCCAGCAAGGATCCAAACATCTCTTACTTTCATTATTATTCATTATTTTCATATATTTGCTGTTTTTTAGATTTCTTTTGTTTCCACATTGTTCTCTGTTTTATTCTGTAAGCAGTTCTTGTTGACTTTATAATTACTTATTTGTTTCCATTAGTTGTCTTAACTGCTTACGCAATTCAGGGCATTCTTTTTCTTCTTATTATCATTATTAATATTAAACGAATTGCTTCTAAATGAGGTGGGTGAAGAGCAGCAGATTGATATCGTCACAGGCTGTTGATTTAAATTGTCCCAGTATTTTCATCTTAACTTCCTGGTCAGATATCTCCTGTGTGGTCTTGTTTGGAGCCTGTATTGAAGGAGTGGTCCTGAGAGATAAGTAAGAATGTTTAAATGTTTGGAAAAGCAGGTGCTTGGTTTCTTCAGAACGTCTCGTGATGCATTTTTATCATTGCGATTACTGTTTAATAAAGCGTATGTGTGCTTCAGGTTTGGTTTCTCAGTGAAGACGAAACCTGTCATCAGCATTCTGGCCTGGCCATCACCGTGGGTGATTGTGATTGGCTCGTTTTTTTCCTGCTGCGGGGCGGGACTGCAAAGCCTTACTGGTGCCCCCCGGCTGTTGCAGGCCATTGCTCGCGATGGCATCATTCCTTTCTTACAGGTTAGTGGAAGATCACTTCTTTTGAAAAACACAGATTCCTTTTTCATTTTATCTTGAAAGTGCACGTGCAGCTTCCTTTCATGCTTCATTATTGTGCTTTTTTTACCGTTTAAAAGCCAACAGCAGAGGTAGTCATAACTTATGAATGTGCACTGTAAAATATGTTTGGTCAACTTTCTCATTTTTAAATGATTATTTAAAAGATTTCCTTCTTTTTCACAAAGTCTTCTGAACTGATTGTTTCATTCATAAATTGTTAAAGGCCTGGTTACATTATACCCGTCGCAGCTTCCCAGAGTTTTAAGGAAGCATGTTTGGGTTGTGTATTTAATCTGTTTCATTTTATGTTTTTCTCAAAATGTTTTTTCAGTTTCTAACCTAATAAATGAGAGAAAAGCTGCAAATTCTCACACAGGAGTTTTGACCTTGATAAAAATAAGTACTACATCAATCCTCTGTCCCTTGGATCTCTCTTCCTCAGGTCTTTGGTCATGGGAAGGCTAACGGTGAGCCCACCTGGGCTCTGCTGCTGACTGTCGGGATCTGCGAGATAGGAATCCTTATTGCCTCTCTGGATCATGTAGCCCCCATCCTCTCCATGTATGTGCTTTTTCCCTCTTTTTGTCACTGAATTTGTTAATGTCTTTACATTTTCTAATCACTGGTCTTCTCAGGTTTTTCCTCATGTGCTATCTGTTTGTCAACCTGGCCTGTGCTGTTCAGACTTTGCTCTGCACCCCCAATTGGAGACCTCGCTTTAAGTTCTATCACTGGTAAGAGCATGTCCCTGAAAACTCTCTTATCTCTGAGTGTGACAGTGATGATGACGCTGCTTGTTTCCTGTAGGACTCTGTCCTTCTTAGGGATGAGTCTTTGTCTCTCCCTCATGTTCATCTCCTCCTGGATCTACGCTCTGGTCGTCATAGTGATAGCCGGCTGTATCTACAAATACATTGAATACAAAGGGTAAGTTTCAGGTGATGAGATCAGTTCAACGTTTAAACCAGGTGCAGGTGAGAAGGTCAGAAACAAACTGATGCACAACAATCGTTTTAGAGCGGCTGAGCTTTTCAAAGTAAAGAGAGGCAAAGGTTTGCCAGTCTTTCATTTAATTTCATTTTCATTTATTTATTTCACACTTGGTACAAAAAAATCAAACCAACCACACTTTCTATCAAAAAACACTACAACCATGTGTGAAAAGGAGCAGGAAGAAGAAAATATTCTTATTAAACCCCGCCCCCTATCTACAATCCAATTTATATTACAAGTGGGCACCAAAAATCAGGACAAACTAACATTAACATTTATCTCCGGTCCTAACCCAAACCAAACAACACATTTACAATCAGAATAACCGCTCCACATAGTAACAAAGAGAAAAATTAAAATTAAAATAAATAAAACAAAAAATTATAATGGATCCTTTTTCAATGAACTCCAATTTCATTCACATTCTTCATATTGAGTTATCGTTTTAAGCATGTAACACTTTTTAAAACAATGTAAATTTATACAATTCTTTAAATTATAATGAAGTGAGTTCCACAGTCGTTTACCCCTAACCGTTGGACTTATTAATCTTTGTGTAGTCACAGCTAGCTGATGCTTAATATAAAATTTCCCCCTGAACACAATAAAAATACTCTTTGTAACTTAAAGGGCAAAATATTATTTTTAGCCTTAAACATAATTAATAGTGTCCGTAATTTCACCAAATCTCCTAATTTTAATCATTTCGATTTTATAAATAATTTATTTGTATGTTCTCTATATTTCACATTATGAATCATTCGTATTGTGGAAGTATGTAATAACGACAGGAGAGGTCTCAGTGTCTCAGTCACTCCAACTTTATTAACTGACTCTCAGAACATCACATATAGTTAGCGCCAAAATCTCCACCCCTGCACTTCCCTTCAACTTGGGTGTGAGTGGAGCCACCTGGTGGTCCGCCACAGTATCACTTTCTTCTGTAATAAGTTTAGAGGTTTTATAGTATTCTCATATGTATTCCCCCAGACTTCAATACAGTAACTAAAATATGAGAAAAACAATGAAAAATATAATATATTTAAAATAAATATAAAATGCGCATGTCTTCAAAGAACTGTGACAAATTGACAAAATGTGGAACAACTTCAGAAATGCAAAATATCTTATCATATACAGTACATGATATCATTAAACGATTCAGAGAATCTGGATATCTGTGTGCACAAGACACGGCCAAAAAGGGTCTGAGTTGGTGCTGCATGAAAAACAAGACAATATTATGTCACTGAAAATTAGTGCATGGCTCAGGAACCGTTCCAGAAAACATTTCTGTTTGCTGTGCCATACACAAATGCAGCTTAAAGCTCTTTTTTGCAAAGAATATGACCGATAACCGGCATGTTCACTGGGCCAAATATAAAATCTTCTGTGGCCAGATGAATAAAAATATTAAAATTGAAAAACACGGGCGCTGTACTCGCCGATTTAAAGAGAGGAATGAGCTGGCCTGTTATCAGCACTCTTTTCAAAAGCCTGCATCTCTAATGTTATGCAGATGCATTAGTGTGCAAGGAGTTGGCAGCTTGCACAACTGGAAGGACGCCATCAGGTGGCGAAAGGTTTCTACAAGTTTTTAGAGGCACATACGCTCCCATCGCAACAACACCTTTATCTGAAAATCAAAATGAGTTCTTGTTTGTTGAGATGGAGTAAAACAGTTTTAATGGTGGTGCAGGGCAGTGAAGGAGTGGGGAGATGGGATCAGAGGTCTGTCCTTAAACGCAGCACGCTATGCTCTCATCCGGCTAGAGGAGGCACCGCTACACACCAAAAACTGGAGGTGAGTGCAAAAACACTTCTCTCACAATAGAGTGTTTTAATTAGAGGCAACAAATAATGATCGGTCTGTATTTAATCACTTAGAAATCACAAACAAGTTCTTCTTAAACTCAGAGATTGGCAGAGAAATCTGCTGCTCTACATTTAATCTACTGAATATTCAGATCTGGGCTGTTGAACAAATGTTGAACAATATGACTTCACCTTTACCTCGGCACAGTTATTTTTCTGAATCTGATATTTCAAATCTTAAACAGTTAAGCTGCAGCCTCGTTGTCACTGACAGTCATTTCTTATCATCTTGTCCTCTAAAGAACGACAGTTGTCTACAGACAGGCTGTCATTCATTCAGAAAAATTACTTTGATTGTTCTTCGGTTGTTTGCAGCTACACGTTTGTATTTTTGTGTCTTCAGGCCTCAGCTGCTGGTGTTGTGTAAACTGAACTCAGAGCTTCAGGTGACACACCCTCGTCTACTGTCCTTCGCCACGCAGCTCAAAGCGGGGAAGGGGCTGACCATCGTCTGCTCCGTCCTGGAGGGAACATACATGACCCGAGGGGACGAGGCCAAGAAAGGAGAGAAGGTTCCTCAGTTTGTTCAATCGTTCGCTCTCATCGGCTAGCCTTGACTTCACTGTACATGCTAATGTTTGCGTTTAACCTTTTTCCATGTGTCTCTTATGTTTGTAATTACGTTTGTTTTCCTCTATATGTTCACTCAAATACGAACCAACATGTTGCTGAAGCTGTGAATGAATCAAAATATTGCAGCACCTAAAACTAGGGATGCACCGATACCGATACTGGTATCGGGTATCGGGGGCGATACTGTAAAATGCGTGTGTACTCCTACTCGTAAAAGTTAACCGATACCATGAACCGATACCAACTTATTTCATTAATCAGAGGGTGGCTTGTCATTTCTGTTGTAGTTTTTTAGATTGGCCACTAGGGGGACATCCCGCGCTAAACAGGCACAGGGTTAGGCGAGTGAGACTGGCAGCTCCAGATAAAAAAGAGAAACTGGAGGCTGCTGTAGCTAGGCTAAACAAAATGTCAGCAGTGTGGAACAGCCAACTTTAACTCAGGTTTTGGAAAAGCGATGAAAAATGTCAAGAGAAAATCCACGGGCAGTTAAAATAACAGAGGCTCGGCTCATTTTATCGCTCTGGATGACCAGCCAATGCCAGTCGTGGAAAACATAGGATTGCACCGTCTTCTCAGCATACTCGAGCTGCGATATGAAATATAATAAATAAACAGAAGTGTTTATTTATTATTCTGAAAGCTCGAGACAGTGCCAATAGTTCAGTGATATTTTGTAAAATTACAATGTGGAGACTCTGCAATAATTTAACAGAAGTGCTTATTTTTCACTTTTTTGTGGTCATTTTTATTAAGATTTTATTTTTTTATCGGCAGAGAATAAAATAAAACCTGTCTTCCAATTCATTGCATTTGTGTGTGTGTGGTAGAAGTATCGGTTTTTGTACTCGGTATCAGCAAGTACTCAGATCCAAGTATTGGTATCGTATCGGTTTGAAAAAATTGGTATCGTTGCATCTCTAACTAAAGCTCTTCCTTTCTTTTCCTCGCTTGCTTCCGGCAGAACTTGAAAGCAGCCATGGCTGCGGAGAAGACGAAGGGTTTCTCTCACGTCGTGGTGTCGTCCAGCCTGCGAGATGGTTTCTCCATACTCATTCAGTCAGCTGGACTGGGGGGAATGAAACACAATGCCGTGCTGATGGCCTGGCCAACAGGCTGGAAACAGAACCGGGACTCCTCCGCAAGGAGAAACTTTATAGGTAAACTCAACAGAAGGGTTTTGTGTGACAACACAATACTGAGAAAATTACAAAAGGCTTTCTGATGAGGCAACATTTCAAAAGGCTTCAAAAGCTGTAATAACTGAGATCAATCATTTGCTAATCCATAACTACTTAAATACTGTGGACAACAATTAATGTTATAGCAACATTTAATGCCAAAAATATCAGCATTTGACATTTACTGTATTGTTTTTTACATTTCTTCTATTATGACCATATAGACATGTGATCACATATTACCGAGTAGATTACAGATGTTTTTAGTCCAGATGTCCTGCAGATGCAGATGACAAATTAAGCGATAGTCACAATTATTGTTGCGCTCCAGGATTTTATGGTTTTACAGATTTACGGTGGCCCTGAGGGTTCAAATGGACTGCAGTTTAAGAAAACCCCAACAAATAGAAAAATGCTGCAAAAGTACTTCACACGTTTGGGTGTGTGTCACTTCCACAGCTGTTTCGTCACAGTAATGTGTTCCCAAAAACACTTCTGTGTGTTGTGAGATTTTGGTTTTTCTACGTCCTTTGTGTTTTATTCGTCTTCTTTTTCTTCCATGTTTTATGTGCCTTTGCTGCATTTTTCTGTTTGCTGGTGTTTTCATAATTTCCGGTGTTTAGAGCCGCCGTATTTACGCACAAGGTTAGAGATTTTGGACAGAGCTCAGGAACATCTTTTTTCTCTCCCTGCAGAAACAGTTAGAGAGACGACTTCGGCGCATCAGGCTCTGCTCGTAGCCAAGAACATCGACCATTTCCCTGCTAACCAGGAGCGTCTGAAGGAGGGAACCGTTGATGTGTGGTGGATCGTACATGATGGTGGACTGCTCATGCTTCTGCCTTTCTTACTTAGTCAGCACAAGGTGTGTCTTTCTTTGTGTTGCCTAATTTATCTTTTTACTTTAAGATTCTTTAGTTGAATTTAAATATGAACGAGCACCGTTCAAGAAAAAACAAGGACTCCAAAGTAAGATAAAAATCAGGTATTTTTATTAGAAAACTGCGTTTCCCAGGATCCTTTGTGGTAGACAAAAGTTACTCTGGGTTTTTAGCTAGCAAAGAAAGTTTCGGGAAGCCATTATGTTGCTCTGATGTCGAGAAGTTTATTTGTTGTACATTCCCCTTTTGAAGCCTTATATAAAGACTATCGTTTCTACAACTGATGTCCGATCCATTTTTTTGGCTAAGTGGATTTGCCACAACAATATAAATTGCCACAGTAAGCAGGACGAATAGAGTGCATTTATATACACAGTTAAAATTTGTCTCAATGTTCTCACCGTTAGCATTGTGGCTGCTGTCTTCCAGCCAGAAGTTTCCTTTTGAAATGAGTGTATGCTAACGTACTGGCTAATGCTAGCAAGCTTCGTTATCAAGCTGCTTCCATGAAGTCTAAGGGTGCAATGAGCAGACACAGTTATCTGCTAGTTAATGCTAATTAATGCTAATTAATGCTAATTAATGCTAAGCAACATACAAACAAATACAAAACGTGTCCTCACTAGACTTTTGTGCATCCTTTATCACACAGCAGCGATACCAAGTGTTCTGAACACCACAAATAAAGTCTTGAGTTCAGTTCTTGAGGAAGCTGAACCTGTCAATCAAAACGGCCACACCCCTGACTTTAAGCCATAGGAATGCCCAAAAGGGGGAAATCTTACAAACACATCACCACATGCATGTTGTTGTGAATGTGTTTTATTATTTATGGAGACCAAAACCATGTTGGTACCAGGCTGCAAACATGTAAGTTACAAGGCTAAAGTTTGCATTTTAACATGAGAGTTAAAAAGATTCTGATCAAATCGCTTTTGGAATCAGCCTCAAGTGGTCATGTGAGGAACTGCGCCTCGAAGGTGGCTGCATTTCTCAGTCCCGCAGGTTCTGACTTGACAATTACCATATGGGACTACATTTAATCAACTTCAACCAAAATTAAAATTACTCTTCTTTTAACCTTTAAACATTTTCCCCACAGATTTGTAGTAAATAGCCGTTGACCTGTTTGCAAATCAAGATCTCTTGCTAACAGCTTCTAATGCAAGGGTGGGCAATTCCAGGCCCCGAGGGCTGGTGTCCTGAAGGTTTTAGATCTCACGTTGGGTCAACACACCTGAATCACATGATTAGTTCGTTACCAGGCCTCTGGAGAACTTCAGAACATGTTGAGGAGCTAATTTATCCATTTAAATCAGCTGTGTTGGTTCATGGACACATCTAAAACCTGCAGGGACACCGGCCCTCGAGGCCTGGAATTGCCCACCCCTGTTCTAATGTCACACAGTTTAATATTGATGCAGAGCCTGCCGGCCTTCAGTCATAATAAAATAATAAAAGCAGACCTTTAATCTTTCGTGCTGCACTCAGGTGGCCTGTTAATTGAGCTGGATAAAAGATGGGCGTGTTGCTCTGGGTGGTTGGTTATAATAACTTTTTCTGTTTAGGTATGGAGGAAGTGCAAAATGCGAATCTTCACTGTGGCACAGATGGATGACAACTCCATTCAGATGAAGAAAGATCTCCAGATGTTTCTCTACCAACTGCGTCTAAATGCAGTGGTGGAGGTAGTGGAGATGGTGAGACTGTCTACACTTTTAAATCTGCATTATATTACTTAATGTAACACATAATATGATAATAGTTCCATACCTACTGATGCTGAATTTGCAGATGCTCTCTCTCCCCCTGTAGCATGACAGTGATATCTCAGCTTTCACCTATGAGAAGACGCTGGTGATGGAGCAGAGATCTCAAATGCTCAAACAGATGCAGCTGTCCCGCACAGAGAGGGAGAGAGAGGTAAACGGGCACATACTGGACATCCTTAACGTTTTTCAAATGATTGTAAAGCGATGTATAAGCTGGTTATTTTGGCATATTTTAATGTTTCCCTGCAAGACTTTTATGATGATCATATGATGGATGTGCTAAAACAAACATATCAACAATAATTAATATTTTTATAATGACAGGATTTAGGAAAAACTGCTTAAATATTAAGGTGTTGCAAAAGTCTTCACGGTCTGTTCTGCTGTTCTTGACCTTTGACCTTTTCCCCCTAACCGCTGCGTTGTGAATGGACGATGGGCTCAGATTCAGAGCATCACGGATGTATCGCGTACCTCCATAAAGAGGAAGACGTGTTCGAGTGCCGACGCCCCGCCCCTCTACTCTCAGTGCATTCCAGAGGATGAGGTAGCCATGGCAACTGGACCAAACAAACAACCCTGGGGCTGTCGCTCTATCCCATTCATCATCTTTACTATCCTAAAACATTCATAACCGCCGGAATGCTTTAGACAGTGCTCTGAATTAACTCACTTGTTAAGTGTATGCATGAGCTTGTTTCAAAGGAGCTTGCAAAGAAAAGCGTCTGGACTTCTTTAAGTTAAAGTTAGTTAGTTAAAGTTAGTTAAAGAAGTCCAGACGCTTTTCTTTGCACTACGATGACCTGGATGACGAAGAACCTTCACAGACATTAGCTTGTTTCGTCTGTTCACCCTCCAGGATGTTGCTAACAGAGTGTCAGAAACCAAAAACAGCCACTAGGGGGACACAAAGTCCTCCCTGAGTGGCAGGCACCAAAATATCAGTCATACAACAGAGTATTGACTATTTCTTCCCAAATCTCCCATCTTCAGATTTTAAGATGTGGAACTCCCAATGAGCGGTCAGTTGCCTTATACATGTGCAGGTCTGACACAAAGAATAATGTCACTAGTTTTGCATCATGCACTATCATTTTTTCCCCCCTATCATGCATGCATTTTTGCACTGGAGAGCTGGAACGACACATTTTACCTATAGGTAAGAGAGTGTGTCCAGGGTTCTGCATGAAGCTTATTTGTTTTAACTTTTATCGGTCCTGTTTCTTGTCTCTTGCCAAGCGCTTGTACATAGGAGCAGTGATTGTTGAGATTTTCTCTTTTTCTCTCTTATTGTAATTTTACCGTACAATATAAAGCACCTCAGGCCAGCTATTTTTGTAATTTAGTGCTTTATAGATACAATTTACTACTACAATATAGATTTGTTCAGCACCTTTCAAGAAACTCAACGACACTTTATTAAAACAATAATAAAAAATCTAGAAATTAAAGAAGACGTGAGTTTTGAAGAACGGATGGGAGTTTTAAAGAAGATATTGGTGCGAGGGACAGAAAAGAGCCCCGTGGCTGAGGATCACATCATCCAAGGCTGCATGTATGGGTGGCCAGACAGGTACTGAGGGCCCAGGTCATTAACAGGATTTATAAATGAGCAGAAGCAACTTGTAAATGATGCGTGACGTGACCAGGAGCCAGTTGAGCTTTATGTGGAGTGATATGTTGGGGATCCCAAATGGGACTCCATTGCAGCCAGATAGCGCCAAAGGCACGGATGAGGCTCTGCGTTGTAGAGTCAGTGAGCGATGACAAAGTCAAGAGATGTTCATTAGACGAAGAAAAGCTGCTTTGGTGACAGATTTATAATAACCCTGGAATCAAAGTGTAGAACATTATAACTTTATAAAGTGCCACAACTGTTGTTGTGATTACGTGCTATATAAATAAAATTGAGGATGCATGGGAGTTTGCCCAACCAGTCTACATGTGTTTTGTGGACTTGGAGAAGGCATTCGACCGTGTCCCTCGGAGTGTCCTGTGGGAGGTGTTGCGGGAGTATGGGGTGTCTGGCCCATTGCTACGGGCCATTCGATCCCTATACAACCGTTGCAAGAGCTTGGTTCGCATTGCCGGCAATAAGTCGGACTCGTTCCCGGTGGGTGATGGGCTCCGCCAGGGCTGCCCTTTGTCACCGGTTCTGTTCATAATTTTTATGGACAGGATTTCTAGGCGCAGCCATGTGGCGGAGGGCTTTCGCTTTGGTGGCCTCAGAATCTCATCTCTGATCTTTGCGGATGATGTGGTTCTGTTGGCTTCATCGGGTGAGGGCCTCCAGCTCGCACTGGAGCGGTTCGCAGCCGAGTGTGAAGCAGCGGGAATGAGGATCAGCACCTCCAAATCTGAGGCCATGGTTCTCAGCCGGAAAAGGGTGGAGTGCCCACTCCGGGTCGGGGATGAGTTCCTGCCCCAAGTGGAGGAGTTCAAGTATCTCGGGGTCTTGTTCGCGAGTGATGGGAGAAGGGAGCCGGAGATCGACAGACGGATTGGGGCTGCAGCTGCAGTAATGCAGACGCTGCACCGGTCCGTCGTGGTGAAGAGAGAGCTGAGTGTAAAAGCGAAGCTCTCAATTTACTGGTCGATCTACATCCCTACCCTCACCCATGGTCACGAGCTGTGGGTAGTGACCGAAAGAACGAGATCGCGGATACAAGCGGCGGAAATGAGCTTCCTCCGAAGGGTGGCTGGCCTCTCCCTTAGAGATAGGGTGAGAAGTTCGGCCATCCAGGAGGGGCTCAGAGTAGAGCCGCTGCTGCTCCACATCGAAAGGAGTCAGCTGAGGTGGTTTGGGCATCTGACAAGGATGCCCCCTGGGCGCCTCCTGGGTGAGGTGTTCCAGGCATGTCCCACCGGGAGGAGGCCCCGGGGCAGACCCAGGACACGCTGGAGAGATTATATCTCTCGGCTGGCCTGGGAACGCCTTGGTGTTCCCCCAGACGAGCTGGAGGAGGTGGCTGGGGAGAGGGAGGTCTGGGCCTCTTTGCTTAGGCTGCTGCCCCCGCGACCCGGCCCCGGATAAAGCGGATGAAGATGGATGGATGGATGGATGGATGGATAAATTAAATTGAAATTAAATTGAGTCCAGGGGGTGCTGAGATGGGGGGATCATCCATGTCGATGAGAAGAGCTCCATTCTTCTGGAGCAGGGTCTTGATGGCCACAAGCAAAAGCACAGTGCTGTTGCTTTTGAGCTAGGTAGTTAAAATCCAGCTGTGTGTTGTCAGCATAAGAATGGAAACAGAAACCATCACTGCAGCACCACTGCCCATGAGGGAGCATGTAGATGGTGAAGAGAAGGGGTCCAAGCACAGAGCCTTGAGGCACCCCATGGTGGAGGTGGACCAAGAGTCTCCTATGGTGACAAGCTGTGTTCAGTTGGAAAAACTGTGAGACTGAAACTGTGAGAGTTCAGTACCAGTGAGGCCAAGAAAGCCAGACAGAGGTGAGAGAGAAGAATGGTGTGAGAATCAGAGCCAAAGGCTGCAGAAAGGTCCACAGGGTCAGAGTCTGCCCTCTTGGTGATGGGAATCATTGAGGCAGTTTGGAAGCACGTGCCTAGTCCAAAGGTGTCTGCATGGGGTCCCAGGTCCCTGCAAGAATATGCAGAAGGTTTTGCTATTGGTGGTTTTGCACATATGAATTTGCAGGTTTTTAATAATTTAGTCATATTTAGAAGTGTTACCATCACATGAGGGAAGCTGAGGTTTTTCTTCATTCATGTGATTCTTTGAGCCTGCATGTACTTTAATGCTCTTAAACATATCTTCTGACTGCTGTCATGTCAGACATTTCTTCTCATCATTTTTTCTTTCCACATTAGAATGTCTCCATTTCCTGGAAAGCTGTGATATTCAGTATCGGCTCTCCTAATGAAAGATTAAGGGTGAAGATAACGAAACTAATAAGACTTTATATCATGTCACCGTCTGTTCAGGCTCAGCTGATTCACGACCGGAACACAGCATCTCATTCTGCAGCGAATGACAAGGCTGCTGGCGCCACGTCTGATCGTGTCCACATGACCTGGACCAAAGACAAACTGCAGAATGAGAGGAACAAACACAAAGAAAACATGGCAGTGAAAGACATGTTCAACATGAGACCGTAAGTAGAGCTAAGTATGCTGCCTCACAATTTTGACACATACATAAACATAATTTAGAATATATATTGCAAATTTACTCAAAATGTTGCTGGAGTGATTCCTGGAGTGACAGCGTGATGATTTAAATACAATCTCTGAATATTTAGAGGCTATATTTTGCTATTAATGTTGGATGTGTGTCCCCCCATCCTCTGTCCCCCATCTATCCTCTAGTGAGTGGGAGAATCTGTAAGTAACTTTCACTTCTTGGCTGCATGTGCTTGACCTTTTTCACGTGTGAAATAATCTCTGTTGGCATGCTGGTAGAAAAGCGATTAACTAGTTCATGCATGCATACGTGATGAGACAAAAAGCTCGTGCTTTTATCACAAGGAAACTGCATCCATCTGCATTTGCATCCTTCATTGTCATCCCCAATCTTTTATGCTGCACTTGAGTGGACAGATGAATGATAGTATAGCATACTTTAGAAGATGATTGACTGTGTTGCATGATTTTTTTGTTAAATTAAAGACCTTGTTAATGTCTCTGGTTAAACATAGCAGCCACTCTAATGTGCGGAGGATGCACACAGCGGTGAAACTGAACGATGTGGTGGTGAAAAAATCCTGTAACTCAGAGCTCGTCTTGCTGAACATGCCGGGCCCACCAAAGAACAAGAAAGGGGATGAGAACTGTATCCTTTTTCAAAGTACCAGCAGTATTAAGCCCTTAACTGGATTTTTCTTTCAGTCTGTGAGTTGTTCAGTCATTTAGTCAACCACAGTACATAAACTGTTTGATATTTAGGCACCCACTTTCTTGCTGTGAGTTAGATTAGTCATAGCACTTAGAGCAGGGCGATATGACCAAAAATATTTATCACGCTATACATTTGAAAATTTGCGATAACGATATAACTGATGATATAATTGACACTAGACATAATACTTTACAACTCCACAACTTTATTAGTGCAAAAACAAGCAGCTGTTTTTTATGTGCATTAAAGTTGTATAAAAAATTAAAGTGCAAATGCAAATTCCTGTCTGACAGTTTAACCAAAAGGCATTTCCGGTGGAAACTGGCCGACATATCCTCAGCATAACCATGTATAATATCCACAAAACTTAAAAAGAGGTTATACACACACAATACGGTAATATTATGTTGAAGCACAGTACGTATCACTCCGCGAGGCTCCGCCTACGATAGCCGTAATGCTCCGACAATCCATCAAGCGGTGCGGCTTCGTAGCTTAGCAAAGTCGTACTGAAACATTTGACAGATTTTCGAGCGCCGTGTACATAAAATCGTTTCGAGGTCAGTAAACACAACCAGAGTTCATACATAAGGCACACGGGATTATAAGGGGCGCTGTTGATTTTCAGAAAAATCAAAGGATTGATTTTAAGTGCGCCGTATTTTCCAAAAAACACGGTAATAACGACGGCCCGCTAGCATGCGCTACCAAAAATAGTGCTTTGTTGTGTATCTGACGGACGAAAGCTAAACCAGTTCCACACTGAAGTTGCAGCATTTTTACAAACCACTTCTGGTTCATCCGTTTCATTCAACGATCCACTTTCGCCCTCCTCATTCTCCGTCGCCGCCGGCACGCTTTTTCCGCCGTGTGCGTATGAAAACAAAGGCAAACAAAACAACAAAGGCACCGCGCATGCGCGTTTTACCCAAATTCTATTGCGATATTTCATTTTCTTGTTGTTGCCCAACATTATACCGGTATTACCGTGAGCAGTATGATATGGCCCAGCCCTGATAGCACTGTCATGTTTGTATGCTGAAGCTAGAGTCAGCTAGCTTAACTAAGCATGGATAATCAACAACCTTGTCTTCTTCCAAAGGTTAAAAAAATTCTCCTAGAAGCATTTTAAAGCATATTGACTCAGTTAATGTCATTAATTAAACCACACTAAAACTCAACATAAAAACTAAGATGCTGTTTTGAAAACGTTTTAGTAGGACTCTAAGCAGTCTTATAAAAAACAAAGTAAATCCTTAATGTTTCCATATCTTGGTAACTCCAGGTTGAATTTTGGGTTATTTTTTACACTTTGGACCCATGTTAATTCTTTGCCCCAGTTCTAAGCTAAGTAAAGCTAAGCTATCCAACTAAAGCAGCAGTTCTATCCAGTCTTTAAGTGACGACGTATGAACCCGGCTTCCGGGTCCAGACTACTTTGCATTTATTAAGGCTGTTGTGTTTTTAACATGTTTTAATGCTTTGTATCTTGTTTTATTTAATCTGAACAAGCCCCTAAAAGAAATGCATTTGCATTTGTGGAGCATTCACGTTAACTTTTATTAAGTGGAAAAACATTAGCGTTCATCCTCCAGCTTCACTGTGATAATGTGTTTATATTATGCTAACCACCATGTAGCACATTATAAAACAGCTAGCCCAACTTCAGTAACCCTACAAACATCACTGCTGTTTAGTTTTTTGCCTTCATTTATGTTGGAAGTGATAACAGAGCTGTACGTTTAAGTTTTTCAGAAATCTCTCATTCAGAACATGCTACATCATGTTTGGGTGGAAGCTAGCGAGCTAACTTCCTGCTAACTTCCTGCTAACTTCCTGCTAACTTCTAACTCCATTAAATTTAATAATTTCTGTTTTCATGGATGCCTGGATGTTAAAATTAATTACTACACCTGGTAAAGCAGCAACGCTGATGATTTTATTAAAGATGAAAGAATTTAGACAGTTTTTAGCTCTCAGTGATGTCGCAGTGTTTGTTTGACTTTGACCTGAGTGTGGACCTGGAAACGGCTGACGTCAGACCTAAAAATAAAGATATAAAGAATAAAGATATTGAAGTGGCATTAACTGATTCATCCTGGTAAGAAAATAATAAAGCATATTGAGTCTAATAGTAGTGCATAACCCCCTTAACCAGAATGTGTGTCTCAGATATGGAGTTCCTGGAAGTTTTAATGGAAGGTCTAGACCGTGTACTGTTGGTTCGGGGAGGAGGTCGGGAGGTCATTACTATCTACTCCTAGCACAAAGAGGTTCCTGTTTTTTTGGACGTGTACTTTAAAGGAACCATGTTTGGACACAAAGGCTTTAAGGTGGGACAGTGACAACAGACTTTTTTTTAAAGAAGTCCAGTATTTCCAACCTCCTTAGATTACAATAACCTGGATGACTGACGAAGAGAAGAGTGCCACATTTGGACAACAAGGGACTCTACATACAGCACAGCCTCAGCTTAGTGCAGAGTCTGGAAGTGAAGAGGATTGACTACAGACAGACCACTAGTGGCTCCACCACTCCAACTCCTCCAACTGAGCTGCAGTTGAACTGCAGCTTGTTTTTGTTGCCTTCAGTGCAATCGTTGGTTTCACTGAGACATGCAGATATAGCGGAAACTGTCCTTTCACAGAGTACCCTAAAGATCACAGCAATGACTTTTATAGGAATACTTTTGCGTTTTGCAATAACATTAAATGATATTTCCTTTGTGATCTTTATTATTTATTTCCATGCCAGTTATGACATTCATTGTAACAAATGTTTTACTTTGGGATGATTAAATGAGTTGAACATGTTTTTTTAGCCAATATTGTGAAAGAATATCAAATGTGGAATAATGTGTTGATGGCCATGAACAAACATGTCAGTGCTGCTCGTAACACACTAGGCCATTACTGTTTTTGTTGCCACAGATGGGAATGTGCCAAGCATAATGAAGATGTAATAGACTGAAAATGATACAGACGATTTGCTGGTTTCAACATTTCAGGACATTTTACGTATTGATGAGTTTGACTGAGTTTTTGTATGTTGTCAGAATGTTAGTCTGTGAGCTCTGGAGTCTCTATAGTAGTGTTGTTGTTGTTTTTGTCATAGGTTAGTACTGATTCATCTCTTTTTAGCATGTTATTTAGCAAAAAACAAATATAACTTAAAGTCTGTATAATAATGAAGTTGTCATGTCTGATTATTTATGGCAATGTGTTCTGTGCTAATTTTCTTTGGTAAAGGTAATAAGCATTAAGGTACCAGTACACTATAAAGGGGGAGAAAAAACAAGGCACAACAATGGATATGGACCTGGACAGAGTGATGTGTGACAGCAAAACAACAACAATAATTAATTTGTATCTACAGTAAATGTCAAATAACCTGTGCACCTCTGTGGTGAAAGGAACCGATTGAGATGGTTGGTTTCTTGATGCCTCCAAAGCTGAGGTGTTTTGTACATATCCTACTGACAGGAAACCCCAAGCCTAAGACAGACTGGAGGGATTATGCCGCTCGGCTGGCCCTGGAATGCCTCGGTAGGGACGTGGGGACAGCGGCCAGCGAGAGGGAGGAGGGAAGACTTGAAATCTCTGCTTAGACTGCTTGTGACCCTCAAAATGAGCTTATCCTCAATGAGAAGTGTTTGTAAAGACTTGGAAGAAACCCCCCGTAACAATCACATAAAACATATCTATAAACACAGAGACAAAGGGCAGGAAGAAGGAAGTCGGTATGTAAAGGAAACGAAACTAAAGTAGTAGTCAGCCAGATATAGACCATTGTGATGTCTCTGATGACATTCTACTCCTCTCAATTTCTTCCTTTTGTTTCAAAACACTTGGAATGCATGCCAACAGTAAATATTTTATCCTCTTCAAAGTTTTATATTATTGTATCAAACTGAGTGGTGGCCTTTAGTCCAAATCCTTATAAACACATGTAAAGGGAAAGTGCTAAAACAAATGTCTATGATATACTCAACACTACAAACAGAAAGGAAATTGTCTACCACCCATATTAAATTTAGATGGAAGAAAGAGGCCGGAATAGAGCTGAAGAAGATTGGTCTAATATATGTAAAACTATAGCCACTACTTCCAGCTCCGAACTATGGAGAGAATTCACTTGGAAGAACACTATGAGGTTTTTTATTACACCTAAGATTAAAGAACACCAAAGCAAAAATGTTGACCAAGGGAAATGTTGGAGGAGATGTGGATAGACTTCAGCAGGCCACTTCCATAACTTTTGGGAATGTCCTAAAATCTCTCCCTACTGGTCAGCTGTGATTGCACACACTAAGCAGATAATTGGGTCACAGCTTGAAGGGAGTTTCGGTGTTTTTTATTTAGGCAATATACCAAACAGACTAAAGAAACAGGATAGATACCGGCTACAGATACTGGCTGCCAGCAAGAAAGCTATTACACGCTAATGGCTGAATGAGGAACCACCAAATGTTTCGAACTGGACAGAAATAATACATGAAATTCACACTATGGAACGACTAACCTTCTCTTTGAGACATGTCTTTGGAAATGCTTTCACAGAGAAATGACTCTAGACTCCTGTGTTATTTCTTTATAACATTTGTATTAATAAAATATTCTTTTTGTGTATATATAACTCTGAATTGGTAACCAAATATCAAAATTTTCTCCCCAATGATATAACTTTTTTTCTAATATATTTTCTTATTTATGTTGACCCTGTCTGTGTTACTTCATGTTTAAATGAAAAAAAAAAACAATAAATATATAGTTTAAAAAAAAACTGAGTGGTGACCAAGGTGATATTCTCTGGCCAGATGGATTGAGTTCTTGTCTGACCCAGAGGAGAGTAGAACTGAGAGTCTCTTACGTAAGCCTCTCAGGCTCAGTTTCCAAAAATTAATTTAGTTCTAAAATCATCACTGGCTCACAAAACAACAGAGCCCATCTTGGAGCTGCTGTAAGAAGGCTGTTGGGAAACTTGGCCCTGGATAAATGGCTTCCTGTTTGTCCCAGAGAGTGGTTAGCTGGGTCAGCACGCACAGAGCAACAATAACGACCTGCCCAGTCTGATGCTCTGATCACCATCTGAATTACAACTCTGTTACACAGTCTGCTGTCCATAACCCTTGCTCCTTTTAAAGTGCAGGCTGTCCCTTCAGAACCGTTAACCTAATTTGACACTTTATTGTTTCCCCAATGAGAGTCTTGTCCGCTGGCCAGAATCCACATAAAACCACGATGACCTCAAGTGTCAGTGTGTGAAACAATCCCCAAAGCTCATGAAATACTAAAATGGGTAAACGATGGGTTCACAGAGGATTCTATTTTTGCAAATCTTGGACTTTCAGCATCTCGTTTTTTCGTTAAGATTACATGGACTGCAGTCTACAGTAATGAACCCACGTATGAGACATATAATAAATGAAAAATTAGACTTCATTCCATCATTTTCTTCTGTTTATCCATATCAGGACTGCTGTTGGGCTAGAGTCTATTCCAACTCTTACTGAATGAGAGGTAGAGTATACTCCAGGCAGCTGCAAGGTACCTGAAAAGAGACTTACAGCTGGTGATCAAAAATACTCTTTGGTTATCACCATACTGGTTTTCTGGAACTGAGGGAATCAATATTTGAGGGGTCCCGAAAAGCGCTATATAAATGCAATCCATTATTATTATTATTATTATTATTATTATTAATAATAATATAAAAGGAAAAGCTGCTGAGTCAGCTAATGCTACTGCTAGCTAGCATGAGTAACAAGGTGCATTCATATTTCACTGATATTACGTCAAATACTGATTTTGACACTTAATAATAGTGTCTGTTTGTTTTCTGCCTCAGCGAGCTATTGTTTTCAGGAGAAAAATGTTCTTAAAACACATTATATACTTCTTGCCCAGTACCATCCGATAGGAAAGGCTAGCAACTAGCTAGAAGACATAACAGACCTTTTTGCCGATATTAAACTTGACATTTCTCTCAGATACTTGTGGAAAGCAATCTATTATTATTATTATTATTATTATTATTATTATTATTATTATTATAAAAGGAAAAGCTGCTGAGTCATCAGCTAATGCTACTGCTAGCTAGCATGAGTAACAAGGTGCATTCATATTTCACTGATATTACGTCAAATACTGATTTTGGCACTTAATAATAGTGTCTGTTTGTTTTCTGCCTCAGCGTGCTATTGTTTTCAGGAGAAAAAAGTTCTTAAAACACATGATATACTTCCGATAGGAAAGGCTAGCAACTAGCTAGAAGACATAACAGACCTTTTCGCCGATATTAAACTTGACATTTCTCTCAGATACTTGTGGAAAGCAATCCATTATTATTATTATTATTATTATTATTATTATTATTATTATTATTAATAATAATAATAATAATAATAATAATAATAATAATAATAATAATAATATAAAAGGAAAAGCTGCTGCGTCATCTGATTTTGGCTTTTGTACAAGTTGAGTGAACATTGAAAATTGACCCCCTCCTACAGCTGTCTCACTGCACTTCTAAGCATCGTTTTCTGCCTCAGCGAGCTATTGTTTTCAGGAGAAAAAAGTTCTTAAAACACATGATATACTTCCTGCCCAGTGCCATCTGATAGGAAAGGCTAGCAACTAGCTAGAAGACATAACAGACCTTTTCGCCGATATTAAACTTGACATTTCTCTCAGATACTTGTGGAAAGCAATCAAAGCTCATACGGATTTACATTCAAGTGACAGAGCCCTCTGTGTGTCATTCAAACTCTGAGAAAAAGAATGAAAAAGTGTGTTGTGATTGTACAGCAGAGTGACATCTTCTGAGAGTGGAAAAATTAGTTTTAAAATGCACATCTGATACAAGAAATTTATGACCTTTACTACATGCTAATTTGTACAACCTGGACCCACCCAACCATCTCAAATGAATAATTTAACCCAAACATTACCGGTTTCCACCCAAGCAGCCTTTATTAAACTTGAAAGGCAGAAATAACAGATGTCTAGATAGATATATAGACATAAAGAGTATAAATAGCACAAGTGTCTTAGGAAGGGCGTTTTCTCAGTATAAGGTGATGCAGTGAGCAAGAATGTAACTTTCCTGGTTCTCACAGACATTATCATTCCAGAATCTGGTGATGCCAGGGTGTTAACATCATGACATGATTATTCCACAGATTCCCTTTGACCTCGTTGACCTGTTATCCTTTCATTCTGCTAGCTTGAGAAAGAATGTCTAAGAGGAGATTAAAACTGTCAAGCTCTGCTATTTTAAACTACTGCACTTGATCGAATATTGATTTGTTCTTTTTTAATATATCAATTCTGTGGTTAAATCTTCTGTGTCTTCTTTATTTAAACATTAAACATGTTCTTTGTTTTCTAATTTCTTAGAAATTAGGCTTTGTCTCATTCAGCCTAAGGCTGCACACGTTAATCTCATAATTGGTACCTTTTTAGAGGTGCAAACATCTGCTCATTGTTAAGCAGAATCCTGTTCTTTTTTCCATTTTAATTAAACTATTTGATTGGATGATGAAGCCTCTTCATGAACCATGGAGAGGCTAGTATACACACATTATTAGTATTGTCATTTTCCTCTGAGGTGGCACCAAAAATTCCCGTATCACAGAAAAGCCTTGGTTGTTATATTGTAGGTGTTTATTGAATTACCATCAACTATATCTGACACAGGTCAGTGCAAAGTTACTTTACAGGAGAAAGGCAGTAAAGTGGTCTCTGTTTTTCAGGGTGAGTGTGTACAGAATGAAACAGGGGATGGGGGAAGTGAGGATCACTGGGTGACCAACAACAAATCTTTGACCCAGGACAACCAGGAAGCTCCGGCCATGTTCTTTGATTTCGTCATTGTGTCACTCTTTCATTAGGAAGCATTACTGGATTTCTTTCACTTCAATGATACAAATATATCCCTGCAGGTACAATGAATTAAAGCACTCTAAACAGTATTGTACATAGAAGTCGATTCACTGGTAGATGCATTTAACTTTAAATAACAGCCCGTCACGTTCTTATCAATCAAAGGAAATTGTCTCAACCAGCAGGTTAACAAAGAAGGTCTAAAGAGTACGTTTTTTTCCTTCAAGGGAGTCAAATTTCCCAACTGTGTGGGTCCTAAGAGTCACAGACAGAACTGAGGGAGTCTTTGTGCTGGGAGAGAGAGAGGGAGAGAGAGAGGGGGAGAGAGAGCAGCACTGTGACTTCAGGTCTGCACAGTCAGGCAGAGGGACCACAAAGTTTGCCTCACACATGTACTTGGAGTTTACTTCCAAAGCCGGATTTGCGTATTTACTGAAATGTCTCAGCGGTAAGAAGCTGTTATTTATATCTTACCTCAACATTTTCTGCATAAAAGAACTGTTTTTATTATTATTATTATTATTATTGAAATTATAAAAGCATTTCTCAGAGCAGACCTGTTCATTTCTTCTATACACTGCTAGATTTCTGCTGTTACATTTCAGCTGGAATTTTAAATCGATGCAGTGTGTTTTAACTTCTTTTTTTTTTTTAGTCTATGCAGAATTTCTCCAAATGCAACTTTCATTGTGTGTCTGATGTGTCTTCTTAGATGGTGTCTTACCATGCTGCTGTGCTGGCTGGCAGCAGCTCTGCAGGTTACAGAAGGTAAGGTTCACGCAGCTGCAGCTCAGCATGGCCTGTATAAAGAAAGTAACAGCTGGGACGGTCTGTGATTGCAAAAAGAAAATGGGACAGTGACCCAGAGATGCTTGATCCAAGGAGGGATATGTTTCCTAGTGTTGATGATTAATCCCACTGAACTATAGACAGCAAAAGTGTTTTAAAGCGATCGACACATAATAAGAAAGCATATAAGTTAACTATGATGCCAAATTATTGATCTACGGTTGTAGACGTTTCTATATTTCTCAAGCGACTCCTTTTGCAAAGTACATATCGCAGTGAGTCATTGTCGTTTAGGGATTTTACGTGAACTTTCCTTAGGTGAGAGATGCTTGAAACCTTACAAAAAAACAAACTATTGACAAATCCTAGTTCTTAAAAAGGACTTTTAACAACTAGGATTTTCCTCTTAAAGACTAAAATCACAAGAATAAATCTTTCAGGAATGGTCTGCTAGCATGTCAACTAACTTACTAGTTTTTCCACAGTTAGATGCATTTTATGCTGCGCTCTCCTTTAGCTCAAATTATCATCTGATAAATATACATCAAAAAATCTCATTTTTGCTAAGGATGTGCATATTCTCCAGCTAGATAACATCTGGTAATCATGCATGATCTAGTAAAATAATTTAAGACTGGTCGTTCTGATTTACATCATGTAAAACACTCAGACCTCACAGGCTTTTCTCCAAAAAGCATCTTTCTACCCTGTCCTCACTAATTCCCAAATAATTTGCAGAGCTTAAACTGGTGGAGAGTTCTTGTAAAACAAACTTCCTCAAAATAGCAGTTAAGTCTTTAATGGCAACAAAAGAGTCTGGACTTGAATCCACTGCTCTCACACAGATCCATTATGAGTCACACAATATGGTTCAGCCCCCTTCCCATTTCCATTATCACACCTCTGCCTGCTGTGGTGCTTTTCATTCAGCGGCTGCCTGCTGTGGGCTCGGCTCACAGCTCGGCAGGAGAGGTTTATTTGTTTGTTTGGGAATGGGCCAGGCTTCCTCTGTCCCCTAAATCCTTTACGTATGATGATGTAGATAAAAGTCAAACTCTGCACCAGGGTGAGAAGTGAAGTGTTTGTATGGTAATGCTGTGAGGGGGTTTGTGTGTGTGTGTGTGTGTGTGTGTGTGGTGAGTTCTGGCAGAGCTTTGAAGTGGTATGTTTTGATCCTGTGCCAGTTTGATGTCAGTGGTGTGTAGGTGATGTTTGACAATGGATGATAAAAATAATGTTAGAACATCTGGTTAGAACTCATGTTCTCGATATGTCTCAGAAAGACTTGTCAACACTGAGATATTGATTATTCATACAGCTCGTGACACTGTGCGCTCCCACAGTACCCAGAGAAAGCAGCGACCTGTGGGTTGAGACTACAGCTCCTCCAACAGCAGCTCGAGGCTAACAAAATGAGTCAGTGCCTTTAGAGCTCGTCTTAAAATGCAGAAATCCAGCAATGACATTAATACGTTTACAGTCTGGAGTGCACAGCACCCCACAGCTGTTTTTATTTATTTATTTTTTTATAAATTTTATTTTCAGTCACAGCAACATGTTAATAACAAAACATTGAACATACAGTAGTTTGCTGTTCAGTATTTACAATACCTCAAAAGATAACAGAAATAGAGAAGGAAAACAAACAAACCAAAGAAACCCCTACAAAACAACAACAAACAAACAACAACAAACAAATATAAAAATAAAATGTATAAGGGACATTCAGTGTACAGTTAACTATGATAGTGATATAGAGATATGGCATCCGGTCATGATAAGGTGGTCATTTTAAATGTTTCCATGTACATCAGGAATGGCTGCCATGCCTTAAGAAATCTGGTGGTTGAACCTGCCAGTGTATATCTCATCTTTTCTAAATGCAAAAACCTCATTAGCTCTGCATGTGTGGGAGGAGCTTCCTGCTTCCATCTTAAAAGTATAAGGCGCCTTGTGATAAGTGAAGCAAAGGCAATAGAATTCGAATAGTACTTTGGCAAAGTGATGTCCTGAGGTATCACCCCAAAGATAGCCGTTAGAGCAGAAGGATCATATTTAACGTTATACATCTAATTTTAATTCAATTCAATTTTATTTATATAGCGCCAAATCACAACAAAAGTCGCCTCAAGGCGCTTCATAGATACAGAGAAAAACCCAACAATCATATGACCCCCTATGAGCAGCACTTTGGCGACAGTAGGAAGGAAAAACTCCCTTTTAACAGGAAGAAACCTCCGGCAGAACCAGGCTCAGGGAGGGGCGGGGCCATCTGCTGCGACCGGTTGAGCTGAGAGAAGGAAGACAGGATAAAAGACATGCTGTGGAAGAGAGACAGAGGTTAATAACAGATATTTCATCTCTGACAGAGATGAATTACTGAATTTCCCGGAGGAACCCACCCGAGGGATTAATAAAGTTTCATCTAATCTCTAATCTAGAGTGTTAAATATAGACACCCAATAGTTATGAAGATTGGGGCATGTCCAAAAGGTATGAAGGAGCGAACCTGTTTCTGCTTTACATCTGTTACACAGAGGGTCGGCTCCTGGATAGAACTTGGCTAACTTTTCCCTGGAGATATGTAATCGGTGTAGGACCTTGAATTGAAGGAGCCCATGCCTGGCACATATCGAAGAAGGCACGATCTGATATCGTCGTGTTGGTGTTGTTCCCAGATCATCATGAAAATGTTGTTCCAGGTTCAACATTGCAAGTGACCAATCAGAATGTTCTGAAGTCATACTTTTGCGACTTTGGGAAAAACCGCCGTAAAACAAAAAAATGTACTTAAGCTGCAAGAAACCACCTCTGTCCGCCAATCAACAGACCCTAACCCTAACCCTGACCCTAACCCATTAATAAACGCTAAGCAGAATTGATATTGTCCTTGCAACATTGGAATTTCATAAATGCACAAATGGCTTAGCGCGCAAAAGAATAACGTCACAACAATGTGATTGGTCACTTGCAATGTTGAACCTGGAACAACATTTTCATGATGATCTGGGAACAACACCAACACGACGATATCAGATCATCCATCGAAGAAGAGTGTACCCTCCGGAGAAAAGATTGCCAGAGTTCATCTGTTATAGTCATTCCAAGGTCTTTATCCCACTGTGCTTTAAGGATGACAGAGATTGAAGATCTAATAATATAGCATAGATTTCTTTAATCGCCCATCTCTTATGAATGTTTATATTAATAATTTTATCCAAAGAAGTTTCCTCAGGTAGTTCCGGAAATGAAGGAAATCGACTCTTTACAAAGTGGCGAATTTGTAGATAGCAGAAAAAATGTTGCCGAGGAACATTAAACTGCTTCAGGAGCTGCGTCACCCCACAGCTGTTTTAACCCAAAAATAAAACAGCTGTGTGAGTTGATTTGGTCCTAGAAGCTTGTGGTGGTTACTTGGGACAGTTAAGGAAGCTTTATTCCGTCTGAAGACTTGGAAGTGGGCGAGGTTCCCTCACCAGGCACCACAGATGGCTGTGCCCCTTAGTTCTAGTAAAAGAAATTCTTAATACTTGAGCATACCAAGACATTATGGACAATGTCATGCTTCCAGCTTTGTGGGAAAAGTTTAAGGATCCACACATTAGTGCACAAAGCGTGGGCCATAATGACATGGAGTCTGGTGTAGAAGATCTTGACTGGCCTGTGCAGAGTTCTGACTTCAACCCAACAGAAAACCTTTGCGATAAGTGGAAGGCAGACGAGTGAATATTTTTGATAATACAGTGTGGGCCTGAAATGTAAACAAACTTGGGTCTACACTGATACAACATAAGATTGAAAGAGCTGTTATCGGGGATGGGCTGTCTTTACCTGGTTACGGAATTACAGCCTAATTATCGTTGTCCCATTGGTCACGCTGTGCGACATTCAGCTTTAAATAAACATAAGCGGTCTTGGAGTTAGTTTTTTTATTACGTTTTCCAGTCTCACTTTTATGACATTGCAGCATTTCCTCTGTATATTTTGCGAATGCACTGATATATCATTAAAGAATATCATTACATCATTAAAGGCACTTAAAACTCACTTGCATTAATCAGTGGCAGCCACCTAGACAAGGTTACAAAAAGTACATCAGCAATAACAAAGCATAACTCACCCCAGAGGATGTGACAGCAGAAGGGCCCTTTAGTCTCCGAGAGCTGTGTGATTCTTTTGTTTGGAAATCAATCAGCTCACCCTGAACAAGGATAGTTTTCACCTGTGAACTCCTGATAGTGTCAAAAGAATCACATCTGGGCATTTCACAAAGATGTTCTTACATGTAGCACAACAGGAAATTCTTCATGTCAGATACATTCTTACAACGTGAGCATGTTATGTAGCCAGTGTTGGGGAGTAACGGAATACATGTACCGCCGTTACGTATTTAAAATACAAAATATGAGTAACTGTATTCCGTTACAGTTACCGTTTAAAAAGGTGGTATTTAGAATACAGTTACTTTGTTGAAATAAATGGATTACACGGCGGTACTTCCCTGTTTCATATTGTGGCGGGTCAGGACTGTTTGGGTTTTGTTTGACAGCTACGTTCTGTTGTTCCAGGCGGCAGCGTTACGGTTGCCATGGTTACAGGGTGACGCTCTCTCTCTCTGCGTGTTTCCTGGGTGAGAGAGGCCTTTTTGTTGTTGTTGTGCTAAGCTAACAGGCAGAATGCTACAGGTATAGCTCTAAAGAATGTAGCATCATGGGCAGTGTAGTCCGTGCTGCAGGGAGAATGGACTGCCATACACGTTATGTGTCTGTGAGCGAGGGAGGGAGAAAAAGGAAAAGTACGAGCTGTCATCGAGCAGAAACGGGAGCTGGAAGCATGTAAATATAATAATAACCACTGCAGCCAAGAAGAGAGCCTGACGAGCCCAGCTGTAAGTAAGCTATTAAGACTCGACTGTACACCGTGTTCGTGTTTTCCTCCAAAAACAATAAGTTCCGTTGGAGCAGCCTTTCAACGCCTCTCTCTGTCTCTCGCTAGCAAAGTTGACCCAGACAACAAAGTAAAGCTAGTTTTCAGCTACGAGCCGACACAGAACCCACCGTATTAGCCAGAGGTCCCTTTACTACGGTTCGGAGCCGCGGACCTTCAGTAACAGTAATAAATCACAGCAATAGTACATTCATGTAGTTGTAAACAGCATGATAATATATTAAGTAATCCAAAGTATTCAGAATACGTTACTCTCATTGAGTAACGTAACGGAACACGTTACAGAATACATTTTGGGGCATGTAATCTGTAATCTGTAGTGGAATACATTTTAAAAGTAACCTTCCCAACACTGTATGTAGCAGTCCTTGGTGGACGCAAAGACAAACGAAGCCCACTGCCTCACTGTGAATTCTTCTCACACTTACCAACTCTTCACAAATGTCCCATTGGTCACTGCTGTTGACCTGGCAGTTTAAAATCAGTTTGATGTCCACTGGATGCATGTCTAGAATATATGAGTGCTCTGTCAAGCCAGTGGGAAAACAACACTCTGCTGAGTTTAGAAACTTGAAATCAGATAACTTCTTGTAGGTTTGCTTTTAAGGGCTGAAATCACAACACTGGACTTAAATTTAATGGTCAGAGCGGACTTCATCATCATTCATGATTTACACATTTGTAGACTACACTGCAGCTGAAAACTGTTTTCCATACTTCAGACCCCCACTCCCCCACCTAAAAATGCCCCAGCTCCAGGAACCTTCACTTTCCATTTACCGTTGGTTGAATTGCCCTGAAAGGATTCAATGTTTAGCCAATATAAATGAATGTGAGGTGAGCCCAGTAGGAGTCTGACGTGTTTCCTCTGTACAGTAAAACCAAGTCATATTATTGTACTGCTGACAATGTCAGTCCTGTTAGTGTAAAAATCTCAGTTATAGCCACATGTCAACTCAATTCTCTCTGCTGCCCACAACATCATTTTCCCCATTTACTAGCACTTGACAGTTGCCCGCCTTTCTTTTTAACAGTTTTACCCGAGACTCCACATCACTTTTACTCCTGACCTTATTCAGTCTCTGATGTTACTGGAGTAAAACTCCCTCCGAGCTCCCTTTGGTGTTTTATGACTAAAACCTGGAAAGCAAGCATGTTATAGAGGTGTATCAAAGAGGCTTTACCTAAATGTCTTCAGTATATTACAGCACTGAGCCCTCGCTGCAGTCCCACGTCCAGCCTGGAATGTGCTCATTCAGCCAGAGTGACTTTGATTTGAACACAGTTGGGCACAATGGGCCAACTGTAAAAGGTGCCGTTGGTTTATGAGTGTAACGGTCAGCTCTGTTTTTAATGGGAAAAAAAGTCTGAGCATAATGGGTGTTTCTTTGAGGGTCCTTTCAATTTCCAGTCAAAATAGCCTTTCTTTCATATTTTCCATGATGTGATGCTCAAAGAGGTGATGTAGTGCTCTGACTTTGGGACCCTTTAGCATTTTCAGAAGAACTGCGTGTGCCTGGGTTCAAAATGAGGAAAGAAAGGGGATTTGTGCTGCTGCCGAGGAAATGAAAGGAATATCAGAAGCATTTATTGCTTTGACCTGATGATTTTTTTTGGAGATAAATATTCAGATTTACAGCTTGAAGTAATGGCTTTTAAAAAACAAACATAACATTGAAGAGAAGCTGTTTGTTGTTGCTGTTTGAGTACACTGTTTCCATGGTTTCTTTTAAAAAAGCTGGCCATGAATCACTATCATTGTGTGTCTCTTCCACTCTATCTGTGCTTCGGGGCATCAAGCATATAAAGACAGCATTTTTCCAACTGAAAAAAAGTCTGAAACTTCACTAATTTATGTGAGTTAAGCTTCTGTATTTGCACAATTAATCGCAATTGTTTTAAGCTTTATTTTGATTGGCTGTGACTTTTTCTCCCATCTTCCTCCAGAACCTGGTTCTGTCAGAGGTTTCTTCCTCTTAAAGGGGAGTTTTTCCTTCCCACTGTCACCAAGTAGGGTTTTCTCTGTATTATTGTAGGGTTTTACCTTATCAGCTTTTCACACTCATGAAAAAGTAGAAAGTAGCTTTGCAACTGGGCGTTTAGAGCTTTTAGCACATTAAGTGAAACTTGTACTTGTTCTTTAAACTCAAAGAACTCAAAGAAGTCCAGATGCTTTTCTGTCCAAGCTCCTTAGACTGCGATGACCTGGATGACTGAGAACCTTCACAGACTAATCTTGTTGTACGAATCTTTGGTCGTGTTGAATATGAGCATCAATCACTATAACATAATACAGTATATTATAAAGATAGGGACACACATGATACCATGGAGGGGGGAACCCACTGAGCTTCATCTTGTTTGCATTGTGTTTATCACTCGTGCAAATGTCTCTGCATAGCCTCACAGCTAAATGTTAAACCAGTGTTTTAGAGACATAAAAATACGTAACTCTCATGAAACGTGCATGTACAGAGCACATACACACAAGAGCCTGACACAGAAACCAAATGAAGAAATGTCCTGAATCTCCAACTTTAGATACACGTTGTCATTTTGAACACAATATTTCCAGATGATTTCAGAGAAGGAGAACGTTTCAAGTTTAACTTATGAAACTTCTGAAACTCTTAACTGAGCCACTTCCCACAAATATGCCACATTTAAAAACCTCCTTGAGAGTTCAGGTGGACATCAGCGTAGTTTGTTTTTTGTATATGTAAGGAACATGTGTGTTAGTGTGTATGGCACTGTGCCTCAAATGTCAGGCTTTACTCCATTTATGTTACTGTCAGAAAAGTAGTCAAAAATGAGTTTGTGTTCCATCGTCTCACTCTTGCTGCTTTAGTGAATTCAATTCAATTCAACTTTATTTATACAGCGCCAAAACACAACAACTGTCGCCTCAAAGCACTTTATATTGTAAGGTAGACCCTACAATAATACATACAGAGAAAACCCCAATAATCATATGACCCCCTATGAACAAGCACTTTGGCGACAGTGGGAAGGAAAAACTCCCTTTTAACAGGAAGAAACCTCCGGCAGAACCAGGCTCAGGGAGGGGCGGGGCCATCTGCTGTGATTGGTTGGGGTGAGAGAAGGAAGACAGGATAAAGACATGCTGTGGAAGAGCCAGAGATTAATAGCAAGATGATTAAGTGCAGAGAGGTCTATGCTGACTGAAGAGGAAATACTCAAAGTGAATCAAAGGACTCCCCCAGCAGCCTACACCTATTGCAGCATAACTAAGGGAGGATTCAGGGTGGTGTGAAGTGTGGTGTTTCCGTTTGACAGCTTGAGAGACACACCACAAACCTCTATTTTCCTTTTATACACTAGCAAGCCCGTGATTTTAGATGTATACACCCATTTGGACTCCTTTAGTGGGACAATAACCCAATGACATGGTCTCAGCTCTGCCTGCTAGATATAGCTAGATAGATATCCCAGCTGCAGACTGCTTCAAGGAATTATGGCTTTTTTCCCCAGCATACATTTTCACTAACTGCAGGAGGGAAAGCACCAGTGGAATAAATGATGCTTCAACTCTATTATGTGTCTCTGTAAGCCCTGCTTGTGAACAAGCAATCAAAACAGCATAGCCTCAGCCAGATGGAATGCAGCCATCATGAATGCGTTACCCCTTCTATGACAAGTCCAAGTTTTCTGCAGTTAAAAACATGTGCAGAGACGGGCTGTAGGCGTGACTATGACTGCAGCAATGACAGCTTTAACTGCCACTGCGCTTGTAGCTGTAGCCCCATTGTGAGCTTCTCGTGTTTTGGCATACATTCAGGTCTTAGAGGATAATTGTCTCTCTCTGGATAGAAAAGAAAAATACTGTATGCTGGATGATAGTAAAGGTTTTATTGTCATATGGGTTAAAACACAACAGCATCTCTTTGTACTGTAGTGTGTATTGTGGGTCAGCTTGCCTACATGTGTGAGTGAGCCGGACTATCTGTATATATCCTTTGACTCTGTGTTATTGTAGGATCTTTACCTTACAATATAAAACTCCTTGAGGCGACTGCTGTCATGATTTGGCACTATACAAACAAAACTGAATTGGACTGTGTACCTGAGGTGACCAGCTGTTTATCTTATGGAAGAATCGTGGCTCCTCAGTTCACAATCATCTGCACACCGTTGGAAGCCACAGAGCTGAAAATGAGTTTAAAGCTACTGAGATCACATCAGACAGCAACTGAGAGGAGCCCAGTTTGTTTGGAGATATTTCTTCTCATCGTTAGCTCCACTCACATTTTCCTAACCTTAAATACATCTTAATTTAAACTGAATGCAGTATAGCAATCAGGCTAAAATACTCTGCATCCCAAGACCAGCTCGTCTTTCTGAAGTTTCCCCTGGAAAAGAAACTTATTGCAAGTGTTTGTTTTTAATATCTACTGGTTCTATATCCATCTATATCTAGGCAGCACGGTGGCACGGTGGTTAGCACTGTTGCCGCACAGCAAGAAGGTCCTGAGTTCAATTCCACCATCAGGCCGGGGTCTTTCTGTGTGGAGTTTGCATGTTCTCCCCGTGTTTGCGTGGGTTCTCTCCGGGTACTCCGGCTTCCTCCCACCGTCCAAAGACATGCAGCTTGTGGGGATAGCTTAATTGGATAATCCAAATTGTCACTAGGTGTGAATGTGCGAATGAATGTGAGTGTGAATGGTTGTCTGTCCCTGTGTGTTGGCCCTGCGACAGACTGGCGACCTGTCCAGGGTGTACCCCGCCTCTCCCCCTATGACAGCTGGGATAGGCTCCAGCGCCCCCCGCGACCCTGAAAAGGATAAGCGGAAGCGAATGGATGGATGGATGGATGGTTCTATATCCAATTTGTTTGAATTCTCTGGGTAATTACCTGGTCTGTTTTCACAAGTACCATCAGACATTCAACTGACCTCGTCGAGAAGTTAAACGCTGTTAAATGTCTGATCTGACTAGTCCTCGCCTGCAGCCTCACCTTATATTGATGATGACTGGTGACGCAGATCCTTCTGTCACAATTAGAACTCAATTATTGTAGCGTCTTTACCTTACAACATTATTGTTGTGATTTGCTGCTATCTAAATAAAGTTGAATTGAATTGAACAATGGCGTTCCCTTTGTTAAAGCCCCACCCTTAAAATTTGTGCTACAGATTGATCTCAAAATACATTTTTGAGGGTTTTATGGACAAGTCTCCGCCCCTCCCTGAGCCTGGTTCTGCTGGAGGTTTCTTCCTGTTAAAAGGGAGTTTTTCCTTCCCACTGTCGCCAAAGTGCTGCTCATAGGGGGTCATATGATTGTTGGGTTTTTCTCTGTATCTATGAAGCGCCTTGAGGCGACTTTTGTTGTGATTTGGCGCTATATAAATAAAATTGAATTGAATTGAATTGAATTGAATTGAAGTCTGTCCACAACACTTCTTTGTACAGATTTACAGATATAAGTGTCTGAATCGTCCCAAATTTCTTTCATGTTCCTGTCTGTCTGACTTTACATGACAAACTGTTGCACTCACTCACACAGTTCTTCTGCGTCTGTGTTTATGCTCGGGAATGATTTTGCGTTTTGGGTCTGACTCTGTGGGCACAGAAATTATGCCCATGTTTTCCTGTTTGCAGATAGAGAGTGTTACATAAACACACACTCAGTTTGTTAAATCTCTAAATCCCAAGCAATGCAAACTTGATTTTCATGATGCTGTACTCCAAGCTTAAAGGGAAGTTATGGCACAGCAAATCCCAAATTTTCAATCCAGGAGAGAGCTCATACACAACATACATGTAGCAATTTAATTTCCTCACAACGAGCTTTTGTCCTAGAGCACACCAAGATCTGTGTTGTCACAATCTGAGGTACGGTTCACTGTCAACTGTTTTACACCAGCTCAGACATTTCTCTTTCCCTTAGCCCTTATCGTTCCCTGAGGAACAGTGAATGTGCACTCGGTTCTTCAGTACCTATTTTGGCTTTCCGCGCTTTTGATGAATGAGAGACTCAAATGATTTTGTGAAACCTGGCTGGTCATCTGCCAGAGAATGACCAGCTGCCCCTCGATTTGTGGCACTTAGAAGGCCAACATCTAGAACTGGCTAATCTTACTTACACTGATCCAGTTCATTAAAGCCACGCGTGAATTAGAATAGCGAAGCCGAATTCAACCCTCTGAGATGATGATAGTCAAACATTTACATAGCAACTGTATCAGAGAGGAAACATCCAACAGTCAGACTATGAGCAAGCACTTGGCAACTAGAAAAACTCAATTTTAACAGGCTCAAACATGCTCCAACAACTATCCTATGGGGTGGGGGTGTAGAGAATATGAAGAGAAGCACAGAAAAACAGAGGGAAGCAGGACAAACAAGAGCTTCTGTTGGAGGACTATGATGAATTTAACGGAGATAATTCACATTAAATCTAAAAGCACAAAAACAACAACACGCAGATGGAAGAGCAGGCTTTCACACATGCAGCTTCTCCTCTATTTTACCTGACCGAGCTGCAGCTACCCGAATGTCTCCTTTCTGATAGGTGCACAGGCCACGACGCACAGGTTTCAGAGACCTTCAACAAGTCAGGAGACACCAAAGCATCTCAACACGCAACACAACACTCTCTTCAATTGATATGCCGCTCGTATTACTAATGATTTGATTGATATGCTGCTTTGATAACAAATATAAGATATGCCTCATGCAAAGATTGTGTGCAATGAACTTTCAGTTTTTGCAGTGATTGAAGTCAAGTTGGCTATTAGAGCGTGCAAAATGTTTGTCATAATCTGGTGTTTAATTATGATAAATTGGTGGAAACTGCAAGTCTGTTGCTCTGTACAGACACATAAATAGGTTGGTGAAAAATATAGAATTAGTATCAATAAAAAAAGGCCATCTTTACTTCCTCTAGCCGACAAACTTTCACACGGCACTACTGCTGACCTGGAGGCAGACAGCCTCTCCCTACAGCCAGATGAAGTAGCTGATGTTCAAAACACTGAACACCACTTTAGAAGTTAAAGTTCCTGATTCAACAACACTGACGTATTGAACAGTTATTAGAAATGTTAATCTGGCTGGAACCACTCGTTAGCCTTTTAACTATTAGCCCAATAACTACAAACCCAGCTGCAGGGGGTCACGAGCCCTGTGTCAGGAGGTGTGTGTCGGATAAAATCTCTGCCAAACATGTGGATCTGTCTGCTGTGGGAATCCACATGAAAACAAATCAAAAGTGGTCACCCAGAGGTTTAGGGATCTGCAAATTTAACCACTGTTTATCACAACCAGTTTGTCACCACAATTACTTGCAGTTGGTCTCTGAGTGTCTAAAAATTCATGAAATCACTGTGCAACCTAATCACAGGGTGACCGCCATCCTAGTTTAACCTCACTGAGCGTTTCTATCAGCTCAAACACAAACTGGTTGTGTGCAGTTTGTCTCACAGTGTGTCGCTAAAGGGCCAGCTGCTGTATTTCACAGGGAGAGAAAGGAAAGAGAGCTAACTTCACTCAGAGATGGAGAAAGATAAGAAAGACAGGAAAGGAAGAAGACAGGTTAGATTTAAAGGTAAGAACTGCTCAGTGGTGTTTGATTCGCTGGAAATTGAAAGTGTAAGTCCTCATGTTTTTAAATCAGATACTGGGTCTGATTGGATATTTTTCATATTGTGAAACATGCAAAACAAACTGAGGTAAACTCACTGTGTTAGTTAAAGGTTGCACGACAATCCTCTGCAGGATAAACAGCTACGTTTGTCCTGTGATGGAGTAAAGAACAGTGTGTGACTGCTGCACAGTGGCTGTGGTTTCATGGTCAGATTTCGGTTACATCAGCTGTAGCCAGTGTTGGGGAGTAACGGAATACATGTACCGCCGTTACGTATTTAAAATACAAAATATGAGTAACTGTATTCCGTTACAGTTACCGTTTAAAAAGGTGGTATTTAGAATACAGTTACTTTGTTGAAATAAATGGATTACACGGCGGTACTTCCCTGTTTCATATTGTGGCGGGTCAGGACTGTTTGGGTTTTGTTTGACAGCTACGTTCTGTTGTTCCAGGCAGCGTTACGGTTGCCATGGTTACAGGGTGACGCTCTCTCTCTGCGTGTTTCCTGGGTGAGAGAGCGCCTGTTGTTGTTGTGCTAAGCTAATAGGCAGAATGCTACAGGTATAGCTCTAAAGAATGTAGCATCATGGGCAGTGTAGTCCGTGCTGCAGGGAGAATGGACTGCCATACACGTTATGTGTCTGTGAGCGAGGGAGGGAGAAAAAGGAAAAGTACGAGCTGTCATCGAGCAAAAACGGGAGCTAGAAGCATGTAAATATAATAATAACCACTGCAGCCAAGAAGAGCCCAGTTGTAAGTAAGCTATTAAGACTCGACTGTACACCGTGTTTGTGTTTTCCTCCAAAAACAATAAGTTCTGTTGGAGCAGCCTTTCAACGCCTCTCTCTGTCTCTGCTAGCAAAGTTGACCCAGACAACAAAGTAAAGCTAGTTTTCGGCTACGAGCCCGACACAGAACCCACCGTATTAGCCAGAGGTCCATTTACTACGGTTCGGAGCCGCGGACCTTCAGTAACAGTAATAAATCACAGCAATAGTACATTCATGTAGTTGTAAACAGCATGATAATATATTAAGTAATCCAAAGTATTCAGAATACGTTACTCTCATTGAGTAACGTAACGGAATACGTTACAGAATACATTTTGGGGCATGTAATCTGTAATCTGTAATGGAATACATTTTAAAAGTAACCTTCCCAACACTGGCTGTAGCACAGATTCATGTGAGTCTTTAGCTGATGATGCTGACATCCATTCCACCTTCATACCAACTTTATACCTTGTAGAAAAAAAGACACTATAAATAGTGTGCTTTCAGTGTAGAGGATGGAAATCAGCCAGGACAACTCGTGACACATCTGCATGAAACATTACAAACACTATTAGGGTTTCCCACCTGATAAATCCCCTTTAACCTCTGACTGTACACATTTTACTATTTAAAAACAAAGCCGCCCTCTACAATGTACGCAACAGAAAATAGACCAAATCCTTTATCGTCCTTCTTTTTCTTCAGATTCGATTTGAGTATAATTAGATTTTTTTTAATAAAAAAGTTAAAGTTTGTATTCCCATCTACTGATATTATTTTATCATTATGCTAATACAGCACAAGGTTCAGTTAGCGCTGCACAAAAATGGAAACGTCCTCCAAAGAGCTACTTTTTACTTTCCTATTTCAGAGGCTGAACTTTTTCATTTTTACTTGAGTAAAGACGTTGAATCAGTACTTTTACTGGAGTATTTTTTAACAGTTGTATTTGTACTTCTACTTAAGTACAGAATGTCTGTACTTTTGCCAACTCTGGTATAAAAGACACTTTTTTTCCATCAGTCGCTGCATGACTTAGCTGCTGAGCAGTCAACTGGTCACCAATTGGTGGTGAGTTGGATCAGGTGGCAAAGGAAGGGATACTGGACAGGCCTGCCTTGGTTAGTCTATGGGACTCTGAAGCTGACAGGTACCAGCAGTCCAAGCGGCTCTGGCAATAACTTTGGTGTGGGAGGAGTTTGGTGAGGCCATGTAACTAGACTTTTGGTCAGCCTTCAAGTAACCATGAGGCTACTCAAGTGGGGAAAGTGGTGGGGTGATGGCAGAGATTCTTCGATGTTAGGTCTGTCTCTTACAGTTGTAAAAGAACTGCAGAGATGGCCAAACCTTTTTGATTCTTCAGATCATTCATTAGGAAAAATCCACATTTTATTCCAGCTTTAAAGACAAAGCCTGCGCCAGGTGTAAATGAATACTATCAAACTTTAACTACTTGTTAAACCTACCTGAAGTCACACCTATCTGTCAGCACAGGAAAAGCATAATTAAATTGACACTTTCTAGCATTTACTGGAATTCTGAACAATAGTGATTTCTGTGGTGCACAGTGGGCGGATGCCAATAGATGGTCCTTTGCCAGAGGGACATGTGGAGCAAACATGAGATAATATTTTCCTGTCGCATTTCTCTAAAGGTTGCCTTTCATTCCAGACAGTCACAGCAAAAATCGGTCACAATGCACAATGGCGAGGCCTTCAAAACACAAACAGGAATGACATCATTGGCGTGAAGGATCCAAACTGTCTTATAGTCCTGGACTGCTGCCCAGTGGGATACACACCTTCTATACTGTAACTGTGATAATGTGGCAGTATTTACAGGATCATATGTGCTGGCGAATCACCTCCTTACGCTGCCTTCCTTGTGTTTCATTAGCATTCGCGTTGGAGCAAGACAAGAGGCTCTGAGAACAACACTTGCAGCTGAGCAAACATCCGATCACAGACACACACACGCCGAATATCTCACATTCAGTTCCCTGTGCCCTACTAATGCATAAGCAGGACATTTCGCTGTCGTCGTCAGCTTATGTCTGCCCAGCTGCATGTGTGTTATATGCAGACAGGTAGACTACAGTCTATATACATTCATGCACTGAGGCAAAAACATCACTGAGCTTCACAGCAACGACCTGTGTGTGTGTCTCACTCTGTTTCTGTGTGTGTCTGCGTGATTGCGTGTTTCTAGAGGTGAAGTAAGGGTGAGAGGAGGGAAAAGGGACTTTAGGCTGATTGGGTGATAGTTATGAACACTTGATGTAATGGAAACTGTCCTTCTGCAGATGTTCACCTCTGACCTCCTAACAACAATGCAGTCCTCTGTCTGAAATATTCTGTAGGCTTTACAGTGTGCCATTGACTGAACTTGTGTGTTTGTGTTTCTGTGTGTGTGGATACGAGTGTGTTCAAGGTGAGAAGTTCATCTCTAGCACTGTAAGACCCGACACATCAGAAAATAGCCAGAAAATTCAGATTTTTTGGAACTGAGATGTTTATTAACCCTCATAACAAAATCCACAAAAATGTTTTACTATAACGCTTTTAACCTTTGAGTGATCCAGTTTGTTTACTGTGTAAGATTTAGATCACTGAGACATGGGGAAACCTAATATAATAATACAAATAAACAAATTTACCGTGGAGCACGTTCTTGATTTGTCTAGTTAACTGTTCCTGAGACTGTGTTGTGTAGCCCTATGACTTCTCCATTGTGCGATGCAGGCCTTCATAAAGGGGACACAAATTTGAAAGCGATTTAAGTGATTTGAGACATTCAGATGTGTGTGGTGCATGTGTGCCCTCAAACATAAGAATCAGTATTGCTGAAAGCCAACGTTTGGACCGTAAGTTGTCTTCACTCAGTCTTTGTGTCTGTGTGAGCAGGTCATTTGTTTGGGTTAATGCTGCCCTGAGGCTCGACTCTCCTTCTGCTAACCTCTCTGACTCAGAGTTTTCTTGTCTTTTATTTTTATCTTGTTTTTTAACCTCTTTCTGTGTCTGCTTCTATTCTTTTGTCCCTCCTCTGCTCCCTCTCCCCCTCTTTTTCCAAGAAAAAGAAGATTTTAATATTCATACTATACGTGAAAATAGTAACTTTTCTAATGAGATGCCCCAAGGCTCAGTCCCTGGCCCTTTGCTATTCTCTATTTACAGTGTTGGGGAGTAACGGAATACATGTACCGCCGTTACGTATTTAAAATACAAAATATGAGTAACTGTATTCCGTTACAGTTACCATTTAAAAAGGTGGTATTTAGAATACAGTTACTTTGTTGAAATAAATGGATTAGTTTTTTTATTACGTTTTCCCGTCTCATTTTTATGACATTGCAGCATTTCCTCTGTATATTTTGCGAATGCACTGATATATCATTAAAAGAATATCATTACATCATTAAAGGCACTTAAAACTCACTTGCATTAATCAGTGGCAGCCACCTAGACAAGGTTACAAAAAGTACATCAGCAATAACAAAGCATAACTCACCCCAGTGGATGTGACAGCAGAAGGGCCCTTTAGTCTCCGAGAGCTGTGTGATTCTTTTGTTTGGAATTCAATCAGCTCACCCTGAACAAGGATAGTTTTCACCTGTGAACTCCTGATAGTGTCAAAAGAATCACATCTGGGCATTTCACAAAGATGTTCTTACATGTAGCACAACAGGAAATTCTTCATGTCAGATACATTCTTACAACGTGAGCATGTTATGTAGCCAGTAACGGAATACATGTACCGCCGTTACGTATTTAAAATACAAAATATGAGTAACTGTATTCCGTTACAGTTACCGTTTAAAAAGGTGGTATTTAGAATACAGTTACTTTGTTGAAATAAATGGATTACACGGCGGTACTTCCCTGTTTCATATTGTGGCGGGTCAGGACTGTTTGGGTTTTGTTTGACAGCTACGTTCTGTTGTTCCAGGCAGCAGCGTTACGGTTGCCATGGTTACAGGGTGACGCTCTCTCTTTGCGTGGGTGAGAGAGGCCTTTTTGTTGTTGTTGTGCTAAGCTAATAGGCAGAATGCTACAGGTATAGCTCTAAAGAATGTAGCATCATGGGCAGTGTAGTCCGTGCTGCAGGGAGAATGGACTGCCATACACGTTATGTGTCTGTGAGCGAGGGAGGGAGAAAAAGGAAAAGTACGAGCTGTCATCGAGCAGAAACGGGAGCTGGAAGCATGTAAATATAATAATAACCACTGCAGCCAAGAAGAGAGCCTGACGAGCCCAGTTGTAAGTAAGCTATTAAGACTCGACTGTACACCGTGTTCGTGTTTTCCTCCAAAAACAATAAGTTCTGTTGGAGCAGCCTTTCAACGTCTCTCTCTGTCTCTGCTAGCAAAGTTGACCCAGACAACAAAGTAAAGCTAGTTTTCAGCTACAAGCCGACACAGAACCCACCGTATTAGCCAGAGGTCCCTTTACTACGGTTCGGAGCCGCGGACCTTCAGTAACAGTAATAAATCACAGCAATAGTACATTCATGTAGTTGTAAACAGCATGATAATATATTAAGTAATCCAAAGTATTCAGAATACGTTACTCTCATTGAGTAACGTAACGGAATACGTTACAGAATACATTTTGGGACATGTAATCTGTAATCTGTAATGGAATACATTTTAAAAGTAACCTTCCCAACACTGTCTATTTTTGTGCACATGATTTCCAGTTCTATTTCTTAAATAACTCATGAGCTGTTACTTACATTTAATTAAGCTAATTTGAATCTAAGTGTTAATATCTGACAACTTTTCATAGCTATTAATTATTATTATAGGGTCCTTACATTATAAAGCTCCTTGAGGCGACTGTGACTTGGTCCCATTTAAATTAATTAAATCTTGTAAGAGGATCCACATAATGGCAATTAATGTCCCTAGACTGTAGGTGTTCATTTTTTAAATTTTCAAATGTATCCCTGACACACCTGAACACTCCTAAAATCTCTAGCAGAGTTGTTTAGACTGTGGAACAACTTGCTGAAGTAGATCAGGCAGGGTTACTTGATTTTATCACTTTCTGTACGTGTCATCATTTTGTGGGTAAGCATTGTATTATTACCTTACGTGTTTTGGGTGTTTGTTTGTTTTTTTACCTCGGATTGTAGGATTTTGTAAAGCACTTCTTCGTTTGTCTGAAACGACTGATTTCTCGGGCGCCCTCACCCCAGCCTGAGGCGTTCTGGTAACTTGTTGTTTGAACTTCCACAGAAGACGTCTAATAGAGACTGATAGATTTTAACTCATTCCCAGGCCACAATGCCCCTTCCCTCTGCAGGTGGTCCCCCTTTTGTCTTCACTGTGGCAGTAGGTTGAGCCAGCAGATCAAAGAGCCCACAAAAAGTGTGACGGTTTCTCTGTGTGTGTATGTGTGTGTGTCCCTGTGTATGAGTGTGTTTGTGCACATCTCCCATCATCTCTCACATTCCAGGAATTCTTTGTGTCCCAACTGTCATCCTGGGCACAAAGGAGATCCAATCAGAGGGACAGACGCTGCTGTCTGTCTGATCATACAGTCACCTTTACTTTGTGCAGGCGCACATCCAGAAACGTTGCTGTCCCTCTGTTATGTAACACCCATGTTGTCTCCATTACACTGTAAACCAGTTTGTTAACATACATATACATATTTCAACATTAAGTTATTTTATTCCCTTCTGAATTTTTCGCTCCACTTCCCTTTATTTTTTTTAGTTGCCATCATACATGACGCTCAAATGTCCTAAAGGAGCAAAGCAACCAAATTATTCTTGCTATTCTTACTTTTAGCCAATGAGCTGACTTTTAGTGTTGTCACTGATTCTTGTCTGTGGTTTTCTTGGCCACTCATAAGCTGATGACAGCGTTAGTTTTTAGTGTGTGAGCAGCCTTTCTTGGACACTCTTTCAAATAGAAAGGCCTAGAAATATCAAATGAAAATACATACACAGGAAAAGTGGAAGAGGAGTGAGGGAGGGATGGGAAAACAGCTTCTCAACACAGGCTTCATTTACTGCTCGGCTGGTTGGTGCAGCGTCTGCACATGTCTGAAAGTGTGTGTGTGAGGTATACCTATACCTGAAAACAGGTCCTCTCTGTTGACAGCTGTGCAGCCCACCCACCCAGCGACAGTCTTTAGGGTTGGTTAAGACGAGGCGTCAGTCAAACTTACTGGGGTAAAATAAACAGCAACGCAAACACGCAAATTTAAAAGAACAAAAAAACAAATAAATTCCTTGTGAGTTGCACAATTTTGTGCTTGTAAAATGCCTCGAGATCAATGTCCAACATGAACAGTTTCAAAAATGACGTGTAATCTTCCTTTAAAAAAAGGTTACAGTCTGCAGTGCCTTGTAAATGAGTTCTTTTGTTGTTCTAACCCTGAGAACCAAAGCCTCTTTCGCTCTAATTGGCAAAGTACTTGTACATTCAAGCACACAAAACCAAGAGCGCATGCAGACACACACTTCGGGCTTATGAACACACACACAAAGAGCAAAAGTGACACCAAATTTCCTATTTTTTATCTACTACATTTTAGTAGTAGATAAAAGAAAGACTTCCTAAGTGTTTTTGTGCGCTCTATCACAGCTCCCATTAGCTCAGCTCAAGTGCTTCTTGATCACTATTCATGCTGTGATTGTGTCATTTGGACGGCGTTGCATTAGTACTCAATGTGGCAAAAGTTCAGTCAATGGTTAATGTTGCTGTAACAGATCACAACACATTAACCTCATACCAATACGTAATGTGTCGCCAACTGCTGCTCATAGATCTCCTGCTTGTTGCTGTTGTCTCTGATAGAACAATTGTGTCAATTTGGTGCTGTATGAATAAAATGTAACAAAATGGCACAAAATGGCACTATATCAAGTATTATTTTTCTTTTGGATTTTATTTTTATCTTGCAGTAATTTTGATGGATTGTGTTGTGACATCTAAGCCAGTTAAATATCCTGGTCTTCTCTAAACTCCGAGCCAATTTACTGTTTTTGACCACAAGGTGGCGGCAGAGTGCTAGCATGTGTGAACGAAGCACAGTATGATTTTAAATGCAGTGTCTTAATGTGTGGTCGATATAGTGTCTCATTGATTTTACTGATTCTGAATATACTGATATTAGAAATCACACCATGTGTCATAGTTATACTTGTGCAGCTTGTTTATCTTAACACATTTATGTACATAAATCTATATCACTGTTTTCTGATTATTAATCAAAAGCAGGACACATTTTAGTTTAAAATTGGCATCTTTTGTCATCTAAAGAAATTCTATAACTAAAACTGTTAAATCAAAATATCCACACAGACACACGCCTCTGTGATTTTCCTTTGTCTTTCCAGGAGACACTTAAAGGTTATTTTTTTGTAAATAAATTCCTAGTTTCATCCATGGGATTGGCTGTGACAGTAAACCAATTAGCATTTATTGTTGTAGCAGTTGCTAGGTAGAGCAGGGAGTGAGAGAGAGGTGAAGGGTGAAGGGGTTGCTCCTCCTGGAATCCAGGGGCCCTAAATGGGGTCAGCATGTATAGAAAAAAAGAGGGTCTGTAAATACTCATAAGAATGTGGAGCGGTTCACCACGTTCGCCTTCGCACATAAGAGCTCGACTTTCTCTCTGTTACTTTTTGACACCATAAAGGCTGACTGGGTCATGTTTGCAAATAAGCACTTTTTTTTCATTTACTGTTTGAATGTGGCCAAAAGGCTCCATTTGGCATCAGCTCATTGACTTATTTCTGATGCAGTTGCAACACTTACGTTCTTATTACAACCACTAAGAGATAATAGTCTAATTTATGTCCTATTTAAGTCCTATTTTACAAGCTAGAAACCCTTATTCAAATCTACAAACCAAGAGTTCAGGTGCTAGTTAATTTCAGGCTAGTTTAGGCGTTGTTATTACATTGTTTATTACATACATGTCAATAAAAGTCTCATTCACATGATGGAGCCCTACTACTACAGATTTAACACTCTCTGTGAAACTGGATTAAGGAAATAAGTGTTTAAAGTCCAGGTTTTTAGAGCACGTTCAGCAACACCTTGTGCCGTTACACACAAGGTCTGGAATATTCAGGCCCCATCTTATCTTAATGAGTAACATAAATAACATAGAGCTGGATCAGGTGACCCCAAATCCTCCCCTAGGAGGACACTTGTTATTTATCTCTGGCTCTTCCACAGCATGTCTTTATCCTGTCTTCCTTCTCTCACCCCAACCGGTCGCAGCAGATGGCCCCGCCCCTCCCTGAGCCTGGTTCTGCTGGAGGTTTCTTCCTGTTAAAAGGGAGTTTTTCCTTCCCACTGTCGCCAAAGTGCTTGCTCATAGGGGGTCATGGGTGATTATTAGGTTTTTCTCTGTATGTATTATTGTAGGGTCTACCTTACAATACAAAGCGCCTTGAGGCGACTGTTGTTGTGATTTGGCGCTGTGTAAATAAAGTTCAATTCAATTCAATTTTATTTATATAGCGCCAAATCACAACAAAAGTCGCCTCAAGGCGCTTCATAGATACAAAGAAAAACCCAACAATCATATGACCCCCTATGAGCAGCACTTTGGCGACAGTGGGAAGGAAAAACTCCCTTTTAACAGGAAGAAACCTCCGGCAGAACCAGGCTCAGGGAGGGGCGGGGCCATCTGCTGTGATTGGTTGGGGTGAGAGAAGGAAGACAGGATAAAGACATGCTGTGGAAGAGAGACAGAGGTTAATAACAGATAAGTTATAGTTAAAGTTGAATTGCAGAACATGAAATCACTGGGTTTGGTAGTTGGTTGGATTCTGCTAACAGGCTTAGCAGACTTAGCATAGACATGAGTTTAAGTTAACATATAAGTGGAAAACAAGGAAACAGAAGAAAGAAGTGGATAATATTAATAAAAACAGTACTTTCAACTATGAGTTCAAATGAAGTATTCTGCTCTTTACTACACAATGCATTGAACAATACTGTAATTATTTTTCCCCTTGGGTGGTCTGTGACAAGCAAGACATCCAACCAGTAGGAGAATAGCTCAGAAAAAATTGATTTGATTGACAGGTTCTGGTTGCCATTTTTCATTTTAATTAGTTCAACTACATAACAAAGTCTGGGATTGATGTAGCTACAGTAAAAGCTACTTGTTGATAGCCGCTGATACTTGGATAAAACACCGAATAACAGAATTAGGTTCTTGTTCAACTCTGTAAGTAAATCACACAACACATGGCTGAGACTTGAGGGTTTTTTTGTTACATTTGTTACTACAGCAAAACGTCTGTTTTTTGTAGTAACTGGTTGGCAAATGGTTTCTTTATCCTCAATAAAAATGTGACTGAAATATACAGAATCAAATGTTCTTTTAGTTCAAATAAATAATCACTTCCATTCTAAAAAAAAAAAAAACAGCAAACAGTACAAGTAAATTCAAACCTAAACAAACATCACAATCCAGTCATTACCACCAATCCAGCCTTTGTCCTGGACCTCACCAAACGTTTACAGAGACACAACACAAGAGAACAGTCATGCCTTTGTCATCAGCAACGTGGGGCCCCTGTCCTCGCTCTGTGATCAGTGAGCGGCAGCAGAGTGAAGTCCAAACCTTTTATCGCGCAATTAAGAAACAATCATCATAATTTTGCGTCAGGGAGCTAATGAGCGCTTGCTATTAAAAGTAAAACCATTTTCCTGCTTTTACCTAACAAGCTTTTAAGGAATGTTATGGTCAACAGCACCATTCTCTGGCAATGGTGATGGAAATTTGAGCTTTTCTAGTTCTAGACACACACATGAGAGCACAAGTCAAAAACTAAGAATGAGATGTAACTACAATCAAAAACAGTATTACACAAATAACTCATTGATTTTGAATAAGAATTACACATTCAATCTCTAAACCGCAGTCTTATCACGTGTTATCTAATGTCACATAATATGAATAGAGCAAATTTGATTATTTTGTTACTTTTTTATTCAATTTCTATGTTACAGTGTCTTCTATGTAAAGTGACCGTAAAACAATGTCCCAAAGGACACACTGAAGCAAAGCTTCCCCTCTGTGCTCTTAAAAGAAACCTCCCTTCTAATGCCTCTGCAATGTTTTCCCTCCTGATTCACTGTAGTTTCATTTAGTCTGATGATCAACAAAATTAGGGCCAGCGTAGCACCAGACACGGTCGGGCTAAGTTGCAAGACACTCTCTTTAAAATAGCGGTGAAATGTGAAATTTTGAAAAAATGAATTCTTAACCAAATAAAATAGTTATTAATGTTGGCCTGTTGGACTACAATACAACTTGCATCCTAAACAGTATTAAAGCTTTCTTGGATGTTCTCCCCCCTCTGAGCTGCTAGTGGTTTGGTCCACCCCAAAGCAGCACAGACAAAAATAGTTTCAAACTTGATAGCGATGGTGAGGACTTAGATAACCACTGATCATGCTCCAAGACAGAACAGGGAACTACTATGATGTGTAAAGTAACTAAGTAAAAAGTTCTTCTTATGCCTGTATAGCTGCTGATATATCATCAAATGTTTTTATATAATATATAATAATAGTAGGCTATCCCAACATAGTGAAAAACAGAGATTCAGCTGCAGCTCCAACTCTAAATAAATAGAAATATTTATGTCAGTGAGAATATAGAACAAGCTGAGCCTTAAAAGGCTCAAAGCTTTATTAGAGGTGTTTTTGTAGGTTTGCACAAACATAAATCTGGCAACAACAATGCAATGTTTCTGTGGGTGATATTTATGGAGTCTGTGGGGCCCAAAGGCCACTGCTCTGGACTCTACACCACCCAACTAATGACCAAACATGTTACGGTTACATCCACTAACCAATTTCATCTATCTAAATAGTTTTGTTTTGTAAAATGTCTCAATAAAAGAGAAAAACATTATTAAAAACATTATGAACTTGACAGATAATTGAGGTTCACATTAGAAAAGCCTGCATGTCAGTCGGTCTTCATGGTGCACTTTCATGCTACTTTAGGAAGGCATGTGTTCATAAGCAAATGATAAGAAGGAAGTTTCTGAGTCTCTGAAAACAGTCTGGTTGCTCCACTTAGTATGATGTTTCCTAACCTCAGTGTGATGATGGAGACCTGAACACCTGAGCGCTTACACAGACATGCAGCGCAGTATGTAACTATATTTCATTAAAGGCATGTACTGATACATGTACTTTTTAATTTGTCACACACATGGGGCCACGGGGATGATATTTGCGTGTAGACCACATGGTTGTGCCCCACTCCCACTGTGTTTCTGCTTTATAACACCACATGTGTGATCACAGAAACGGCAGTAGATGCACGAAAGGAGGTGGAGGATTGAGGCCTAGTTAACGAACGCTCTAATCTTCTTGTCCGCGAGGCAACGGGAGAGAAAAATCAAGTCAGCTGTGGTGTAGAGTCCCCCCCTCCAAAGTAGGGGGAGTCAATAATTACACAGAGAAAAAGGAGGGTGGGGGTGTGCAGAGAGGAGATGTCAGGGGGGTTGGAAACAGGGCAGGAGAGAGAGGTCATAACGACGAGGAAAGGAGACAAGAGAGGCAGCGGGAGACAAACGGCTTGTTTTTTCACTCTTTTTATTTTGTTTGTTTCGTCTCTGGATCACCTGGATCTCCTGGATTACTTCTACTCTCTGCAGAACTTCTCATAATTGGACCCTCAGCATCTTCCTTGCCTATATGTTTGCATGTGTGCAATATCTGCGCTTATACAGATCAGAGAGCATCCAGCTGAGAGAGACGCAGGCAGATGATGGAACCTGCACACCTCTCCCTTGCACTCTTCTTCCTCGTCTTCTCTCCTGCGAGTGGCCAGTGGTGGAGTTTGTTCTGGGGAAATCCTGAAACCACCACCGTTCCTCCTTCAGTTACCTCTCCGACCGTGACTCATCCAAGATTTTCTGACACCCCGGGCACAACACCAGTGTGGTCAGTAAAAGTGGACGAGGTGCTGGTGAATGCTGTGGAGGGCGTTCACACAGAAGGGTCTGTTTTGACCCCCACTCAGCCCAGCTCAGGAGTGTCACCGTCTGGTTTCACTACTGCAGATCACTGGACGTTTCCTACAGGGAAGACTGCAGGTGGAGATAGTAAAAGTGAGTCTTCGGACAAACCCCTGAAACACTGGAGAAATGGTGAGTTTAACGGGCGTTCTAACTTCTGGGAAGCTCCATTGTGCTCCATACATTTAGGACTAGCCATTAGAGAAATCCGATTTGGTTAGAGGTCAGACTAAAGATCCAGAGCTGCTTGGCTTATTTCAGGCAGTGGCTCATTCACGAACTGGCAGGTTGGTGCTTTGATCTCCAGCTCCTCTGATCTTCAGTATATTTGGGGCAAGATATTGAACTTGTAATTGCCCCAGATGTATCTATTGGTGTGTGTGTTTGTGTTGATAAACTACACAAAATTAAACACAGAAAGACTGTGAAAAATGTTTCCGTGTTACTTGTGCTGTAGCATTAATAGTGGGCAGTAAATGCTACATGTGGCAATATTTCATAAAAAAAGCAAAGATCTCATTTATTATCTCTTAGACTGGAAACAAATTGAAACCAAAAATGTTACGTGATATATCCTTGTAAAGGCTGGTTTATTTGAAATTAAAATGTCTTTAAAGTTATGCTGTGACAGTCGTTAGCTTTGGTTTGGTTTTTGCTAACAATGAAGTGAAAGACGGGATTTAACCAATGAGGAACTCAGTACTCCTGAGCAAAGCTGTTATATATTACTACATACGTGACTAGTATCTAATAACAACAGCAGGTAACCATTTTCTGCTTCTGAGTGACTGCAGAGGAAGTTATGTTTCAAAGCATCGAGCGGGTAATTCTGCGTAAATGTGACAGGATTACACCTGTTCACACCTCAGATTCTCTTTATTTGTTTACTGGGTCATGTTGATGGTTCAGTGGTTGAGTGGGCCTACACAGTCTTTCCACCCTGTCTTAGTGTATCTCATAAAGGAGAACAGAATCCCTGCTGCCCAGTATGTGATCTAGTCCTAGTCTATAGTCTGAGACGTCTGGAAAGAGTGGGCCAAGCTACAGGAAGCTTTTGTGTGGCATGCGAAGGCTGAGGTGGGTTTAAAAGGTTATGCATGGTTAATATTGGTTTTTATGAGTCTGCAAGCTGATTAGGCGTTCATGTGGCCAAGATGAGGATTAGGTTTGAGAAGCAGGAATAAAAAACCAGATGACCAAGTTTTGAAGTTCACAACAATAACAACAACAACAACAATAATAATAGTAATAATAATAATTATAATAATAATAATAATAATAGTAATAATAATAATAATAATAGTAATAATAATAATAATAATAATAATAATAGTATTAATAATAATAGTAATAATAATAATAATAATAATAATAATAATAGTATTAATAATAATAATAGTAGTAGTAGTAATAATAATAATAATAATAATAGTAATAATAATAATAATAATAATAAGTGAAATGAGGAGTAGTAACAAAAAAACAATAAAACTAATAAAATGTAATTTCAAGAATCATAAGTCTGAATGTATTGAACCACCATGGACGAGGATCATTCTGACCCTGTCCTGTTAAATACTTAAATACTTAATTTACATTTACAAATTTGTTTGATAATAACTCAGATTTGACAAGGTATATAAAAAAGAAAGTATAAAAACACACTGAAACAGATGGAAGAGCTTGTTTTCAAATGAAGCTCACAGCTGGCTCCAATAAAACAAGAAACATAATAAATGAACTATTGTAAAAGTTTATCACACGTCCACCTCTGCTTCACAGGACCTGCAGCTTCACCATCCACACTGCTCCACCTCAGTCTGCAGTCAAAACGAGCCTCTTGCTGGTTCTAGTGTTAATCACTCTCATGTGATTAACACAGGATTTGTTCACAGGCACTCTGGGAGTTATTGTTGCACAGGTATATACTCGGATGTCTTCTGCGCATTACAGGCTGAAAAACGGCATTAACTGAAATACTTTACATAACTTTGAGCAAATGTGTTACTATTTATACATGCAGCAGACATACAGGAACAAATGTAATGGCCAGTTTTTGTCGGTCCAACATTTTTTTAAATTTAGATGTTTTTTGTGTTTTTTTCACTCGCTGGTTAAAGCTCTGATTCACATGAGATTTTCCTGCTGCTAAAGTTTTATGCTGAGGTTAAAATAACAAAACTGTATTTATTTGTGTCTTATTCATTCATTCATTCATTTATAAAGTACATTTAATAACAACAGGGAGCTGACCAAAGTGCTGTACAAAATAACAATTAAACAATGACATTAACAACAACAACAGGTAAACAAATTAAAAGAAAATTAGGATAAAAGAATCGGTAACTCTCACACAGTTTCAAAAGCCAAAGTAAAAAAATATGTTTTAAGATGCGATTTAAAAAGAGTAACAGTCGGGGCCTTTCTAATGTGGAGAGGTAGATCGTTCCACGTTTTCGGTGCCACAACCGCAAATGATCTCCTCTATGAACCATCCTAGACTTATGTACGGTAAAGAGATGATCACTTGATCAAAGGGCTCTTATGCAAAACTCAGATGTCCAGTGACCACTGCTCAATTACAGTCATTGCTAAACTGAAACTGAATGACTCTCCATCACCTGCCTGTGAGTTTTATTTCAGTTATCAGTTTTAATTAGGGATGCAACGATACCAATTTTTTCAAACCGATACAATACCGATACTTGGATCTGAGTACTTACCAATACAGAGTACAAAAACTGATACTTCTACCACACACACACACACACACAAATGCAATGAATTGGAAGACAGGTTTTATTTTATTCTCTGCCGATAAAAAATAAAATCTTAATAAAAATAACCACAAAAAAAATTTCAAGTAAAAAATAAGCACTTCTGTTAAATTATTGCAGAGTCTCCACATTGTAATTTAACAAAATATCACTGAACTATTGGCACTGTCTCGAGCTTTCAGAATAATAAATAAACACTTCTGTTTGGAATAAAATAAATACAAATTAGGTTTGAGAATAAAATAAACTTTTAAATTATTGCAGAGTGTCCATATTGTAAACAAACAAACAAAATAACAAAAGTATTTGGCATTGATGAACTCCCCATCTGCCCGTGGATCATCAGTCCACTGTGCCGTTAAACCAAGGACTGACATCACGCACACACTGCTTGTCTTTACCTCTTCAGAAAGTTTTGGCACCATTATCTCCCTGATGTGTGGGCGGTTGGGAATTTCATATCGCAGCTCGAGTATGCTGAGAAGACGGTGCAATCCTATGTTTTCCATGGCCAGCATTTGCTGGTCATCCAGAGCGATAAAATGAGTCGAGCCTCTGTTATTTTAACTGCCCGTGGATTTTCTCTTGACATTTTTCATCGCTTTTCCAAAACCTGAGTTAAAGTTGGCTGTTCCACACTGCTGACATTTTGTTTAGCCTAGCTACAGCAGCCTCCAGTTTCTCTTTTTTATCTGGAGCCGCCAGTCTCACTCGTCTAACCCTGTGCCTGTTTAGCGCGGGATGTCCCCCTAGTGGCCAATCTAAAAAACTACAACAGAAATGACAAGCCACCCTCTGATTTATGAAATAAGTTAGTATCGGTTCATGGTATCGGTTAACTTTTACGAGTATGAGTACACACACATTTTACAGTATCGGCCCCCGATACCCGATACCAGTATCGGTATCGGTGCATCCCTAGTTTTAATCCATCATAATTCTGTTTGTTTGTAGATTCTGTTTTTATGCTGACAGCATATAAACAGCATTTTGTCCTGGTGTAGAGACCTGAGTAAATCTGGTCTTTAGAGTGCCCTGATCATGAAAATACTAATTAGAATCAATTCCATACCTTACAATATAGGAAATTAAGTCATTATATTAACTGTTGATATAGCACCTTATTTTAAAGAAACTGGCTGTTTAATGGACAGAGAAGTAGCTTCACACATGGACAACACTAATCACTTGAAACCGCTCGGCCTGTCAAGCAAGTACATTTTAATTAGCTGCACTATACCATCATGATAACCTGCTGAAGTTCATCAAAACTGGTGCAGAGGTCAAATTAATTTGCAAAATAGACAAGATGGCTATAGCGACTATGACATCACCCATTGGTTTAGGAGTCTGAGTATCTGCGTCTTTGCTGTCACCACTGAAAAGCCTTAACTGGCCTGTGAAGCTTGGTTAGCTGTATTCATAAACTATATAGATACAAACCCAAGAAGTGCTGCTATTTTCCTTCACCAACACTAAAACCGTTTGGACTGGCTGTAGCACAGCAGGCTGTTTTATCTCTCAGATTCCAGTCCATGAAACGCGTAAGGCAATAAAAGCAGCCACACATCTCATCTGCTCAGTATTGAAACGGATTCATTTTGTCTTTTTTAAGCGACCTTTTTCTAGTTGTTATGAAGTGGGAAACCAAAATAGTTTTTTGAATTAGTCTGCAAATATGTATTTTATCGCTTCATTGGCTCCCGGTCAAACATCGCATCAATTTCAAAATACTCTTGTACACATTTAAAGCTATTCATCATCTCTCTCCTCCATATCTCTGTGACCTGGTTAAGATGACCGCCTCATCTCGTTGTCTCAGATCTTCTTCTTCCCTTTCACTCTCCGTCCCTTCCCCCCGTCTTGCCACCATGGGGAGCCGGGCTTTCAGCTGCTCTGCTCCACGACTCCACGACCTCCTGATTTAAGAAACAACTCTTCCTTCTCTCTCTTTAAGTCCAAACTCAAAACACACTTGTACAAAATAGCTTATCCCACATAACCTTTCCACTCTATTTTATTTGTTTATGTCTTATGCTTTTATGATTCTGTAAACTTCTTGCTTTTATGTTGCTTTTAAGTGTACAGCGACCTTGAGTGTTTTGAAAGGCGCTTTCAAATAATAATAATAATA